>NC_134862.1:74501937-74694437 GCF_049852395.1 Peromyscus maniculatus bairdii | reverse complement strand
GGGGAGAGGGGAGGGAGGGAGACAGGAAGACAGGCAGCAGCTGACTTTGAGCAGGCAAACGGTAGCCAAGCAGGAGAGGTGTGAAATCACAGAAATCACATAGACTTTGAATCAAAGCTGCGGTTGAATTCCATCTCTGAGACCTGTGACCTTGGGCAGGTCACTGAGGTTTTCTGCGCTTCACACATCCCTCGCTTGTGAAATTCAAGGCAGGCAAGGGGAGATGAAGCTTTATGAAAGCAGATGGAGAAAGCAGGGGACTGGGGTTGATTTGTGAAATAGCAGACCGTTAGGATGTGGATTGCGTGGGGAGGGCGATAGAATGAGGAAGGCGTACTACAGGTTTATGGCGAACAATAGGTTTCTAAGCCCCTTTTTATGCTGTAATAAAGTGGCCGTGACTGGCTGGGTGATTTATAAGGAACATAGACTTATTTCTTACAGATCCAGAGTTTGGAAAGCTGGAGGCCAGTGAACCTGGCATTGGGCAAGGATTTGGTGTTGTGCCACCCTGTGGTGGAAGGCAGAAGGATGAGAGAGTGAAGGCCCTTTGCCAAGCCCCGGTGTGATTGGCCATCCTTCGGCAGCACAGCGCGGCTGTTCCAGACGCCGGGCGGGAACTCCGCCTTTGAGAGCGGAGCTCATGTGTTCTGTTTCCCCTGCAGTTTTTCCACTACTCACAAGGACAAGTGTACATCGGGGACTATCCACCGTTTAAAGACCGAGTCACCTGGGCTGGGGACCTTGACAAGAAAGACGCGTCAATCAATATAGACAATATTCAGTCTGTTCACAACGGCACCTATATCTGTGATGTCAAAAATCCTCCTGATATCGTCGTCCGGCCTGGGCAGATTAGGCTCCACGTGGTGGAAATAGGTACTTTCCCACGGCGGTTGATGTGATGGGACGTGGTCTCTTTTATCATGTGTAGCTAGAGAATAAGATTTATAGTTCAAGGTGTATTTGGAAAGAACTGTTTTTGGAGTTTATTTTTATGGTGTTGGATATCAAACCCAGGCCTTACCAATGCTGGCCAAGTACTCTGCCACTGAGCCACATCCCCAAGCCTTGCAGGGGTGGTTTCTGCCTTCCCAGCTCTGTGGACTCTGGGGCTTGTTCCAGCCGAGCTCATGGTTCAGTCAGCACAGCAGGAGGCTTCCCTTCCCACACCTGAGTCTGGAGCCCGGGGCTCTGATTTCAGGCACGTTAGTGATTCAGTGTTAAGAGCAAGGCCGACCAAATTCACTGTGGTTGGGTGAAGTGGGCTGCAGAAAAAGGAGACTGAGTCTGTCGGATATTGTCTAGGATGATAGCTTAGTCTCTCTTACAGCGATCCCGAAACTTCTTCCCTTGTGGAGATGTACAGGGAACGCAGGTTTCAGTGTCTCCTGAGACAGCCTCCTGCTGGAGATGATTGGTGTCACGTCTCCAGCTTCGCTTTGACTCTAGAATGTGGAGAGGGGTTGTGGGGGTAGAAATGCTTGGTTCTCTAGGTCGTTTTCCACTGACAGGCCATGGGTGTGCCAGCCGTGGGTCATCATTAGACGCTGCTCTGTGTAGTTTGGCTAATGAAAGAGGATTAAAAAAAAATGCTAACTGCTAAAGGAAGACTCCTGCTTATTAAATTAACGAAATGCCTTTTCTTCTCTCTGTCCCCCACCCCCCTCACACTGTTCTCTCCTCTAGACAATCTGTTGGTGTTCCTGGTTTGGGTGGTGGTGGGCACGGTTACTGCCGTGGTCCTTGGCCTCACGCTGCTCATCAGCCTGGTTCTGGTTGTCCTCTACAGAAGAAAGCACTCCAAACGGGATTACACTGGGTAAGAGCCGCGGGCTTTCAGAGGAGGGCTAGAGAGAAGAAATCAGGAAAAGCACCGTGAAGGAAGCATTATCTGCTGTTTGCTTTTCCATCGGGCCCAAGCGGTCCTCGGGTTTGGTGTGAGGAAGCGGCCATCAGAGGCTTGCTGTTCGCTGCAGAAGTGGATGCCAGTCTCTCTCCTGTAGTTTTCTGCTGAGGTTTAGAGAGATGAATTGCTCAGCAGTCAGGTGCCGAGTTTCAGTTCCATCCACTCAGCAATTAGAACTCTTAAGCCACAGACATCACTTACCCAATTTAAGGGTTTAACTTTGCCAGGCATGGTGGCACACGTCGGTAATTCTGGTACTTGGGAAATAGTTCAAGGTCATACTTGGCTACCTAGTGGGTTTGAGGCCAGCCTGGGCTACATGAGACCTTGTCTCAGAATAACAGCGGGGCCTGGCAAGATAGTTCAGCAGGTAAAGATGGTTGTCCCCAAGACGAATGACCAGAGTGTGATCCCTGCAGTCCATCCGGTAGGAAGGAACTAACTCCTCACGAATTCCCCTTTGCCCTCCATTTGCATGCCATGGTATACATACATGTTTGTGCCCCTCCCTACACCCTCAGATTCCCTGCACACAAATAAACAAATGTAAAACGTGGAAACGAGGGAAGGTTAAAAAACAGTTTAATCGTAATGTGCTGCTGCTACTGACCTTACAAGGGCCTTCCTCTTGCTTGCTCGCTGGAGATGCTCTGCTAGCGAATGACCCCCCAGCCCAGTGTGAGGCAGGGCCTCCTGGCTGTGTCCCCACCCCACTGCCACCCGAGCAGCCGCAGCACTTCGCTCTTGCTTGCTTGCTGCACCTCAACCGGGAGAGTAAGAGTGAATGTCAACACGTCCCAGGAAGAAGGAAGATGTGTGTGGCTTTGTTACGATGTCTCACATCTGAGCATAGGGCGCTGTCTAACTGCAAGACCTTCTCTTTTCCCCACTCCAGCTGGAAAGCTAACTCACGTAAGCTATAGCACTCACGCGGTAAGCCTGGGGATGAAGGCTGGATTCAAGTCAGTATAGCCCGAGCAACGTCACGCACGCACAGGCTAACTTGAGCCATCCTAGAGGCACTGTGATTAGAGAGGACTGCATGCCCGGATGGCGGGAGCCTCTCTCTGTGGGCTTTGCTGACCTCGAGTTGTTAGGAGTGCTGTGTTTAAACAAGTCTAGAGTGTTCTGATCCAGGTATTACTTGCTTGGAATGCGTCTGTTCTGCTGACTGTTGTTCCCTTGCATGGGGGTTGTTTTAAATACAGTGGGATTGATGGTTTTCAACTTGAGACTCATCTGAGGTAGTAACGCTTCGAGCCGTACTTATCGCTTGTTAATGAAGTGGGCAGGAAGATGTTTCTTTCCAGGGCCCTGCATGGCACCGTGGTTGCTGCTAGTCTCACTTTGGTCCCCACCCCCCACCCCCACACCATTTCCTGCTTTTCTTCTTGCTGTGCTGAGACCAGATCCTACTTATCTTCCCTTTAAGAAAAAAAAAAAAAAGAGTGGGGCTGGAGAGATGGCTCAGTGGTTAAGAGCACCAACTGCTCTTCCAGGGGACCCTGGTTCAATTCCCAGCCCCCACATGGCAGCTCACAGCTGTCTGTAACTCCAAGATCTGACACCCTCACACAGACATATATGCAGGCAAAACACCAATGTATATAAAGTAAAAACAAAACAAAACAAAAACTGACATTGGAGACACATTGGCACTGTAACAGGACTGGGTCTCCTCTTCTACTCCCACTAGACACATGGTAACTGATCACATTGGCCATTGCTGTTAATATTATGTGCACATGTTCAACCCATTCCCCTGGTTGACACTAACCAGCCCGCCCGGTGCTAACCCAGCAGCTAGTATGGTTTGTTCATGGGTGTGTCGTTTGACTGTACTGAAAACATAAAACGCAACATCCAGATGAAGTTAGGTTCATCTCAGTGTGTGTGTGCATGTCCTCCATGTAAAATACATGTGTGGTTTTCATACATGAATTCTGTTGTTGGCCAGTAAGGCCACCTTTGCGTTAGAATGATTGAACAGTTTGGCTTAGGGCATGTAGCCTCCCATTCCAGAGAGGGCAGTTTGCAAAGTGCCCAGGATGCTTTGGTCTCGGTAATAACACTTTCGATGTGGTCCTCTCCAGACTCCTTACTTGTTAAGATAGTGTGTCAGCACTACTGACACAGCCCTAAGAACCTGCTTCCTGTTCACTTTCCCCCACTTAGTCATGGGGATAGCACTTTCTAAAGATGCTCCCATACTTCTCACAGAGCTCAGTCCATGTGACATTCCAGAGTTTCTCATGGTCATGACTTCTGGCTGTTTGTGTTTTGAGGTTTTTGTGTTTTTGGTTTTGTTTGATTGTGATGTTGGTAGGAGAAGGGGAGCCATGGTGCTGAATCCGGATGTGGCCGGTGATTTTTGAAATTCATCCAGAAGAGTCTTTCCTTGAATGGGGACTAAAGCACTTGGCCATTAAGCTAGTAGAACTTACCACTTTTTTTTGTTTTTTTTTTTTTTTGTTTGTTTGTTTTGTTTTTTCTGTTTTGTTTTTCGAGACAGGGTTTCTCTATGTTATTTTGGTTCCTGTCCTGGAACTCGCTCTGTAGCCCAGGCTGGCCTCGAACTCACAGAGATCCTCCTGGCTCTGCCTCCAGAGTTGCTGGGATTTAAAGGCGTGTGCCACCACCGCCTGGTGAGCTTACTCCTTTTTTTTGTTTGTTTGGTTTTCCTTTTGGTTTTTCAAGAGCTGGAGGGATAACTCAGCCATCAAAGCCTAGGCTCACAACCAAAAATATAAGAGCATACCCCTTTTAACATTTATCCTGAAGCCGGGTGGAGGGCAGGAGGGGAATAGCACCCCACAGAGAGAAAGGGTTGCTACTTGCCGCCCTCCTGCTGACTGGTTTAGAAGACCACCCGAGTGTCAGGAGCGGAGCGGAAGGGGGTTCTGAGCTACTGATTTTCTGGAGACCTGCTGTTTTGTTTTCTACTGTTTTGCTTTTCATTGTCTGTTGCTCCATTGTGCCACGACTTTCATCACTTTTGTTTCCATTTGTTATAATTTTTCGTTTTTGCATTTGTTCTTTGAATTGTCACTCATCAGCTGCAGCACCTCAGAGCGTTTGTCGCCCGTTAAGCAGGCTCCACGGAAGTACCCCTCCGACACAGAGGGCCTAGTAAAGAGTCCGCCTTCCGCCGGATCTCACCAGGTAACCGCCGACGGCCCTCCGCTCTATGTGTGGCACGAGGGAGAAAACCGCGGTAGTCTCACGGTAGTGGACATGCAGGGAAAGGGAGGATGGTGGAGGAATCGAAGGGCTGGTCTACGAAGACCACAGGAAAATGTGTGGCAAAGAACCAATCTTAGGGGCTGGAGAGATGGCTCAGAGGTTAAGAGCACCGACTGCTTTTCCAGAGGTCCTGAGTTCAATTCCCAGCAACCACATGGTGGCTCACAACCATCTGTGATGAGATCTGGTGCCCTCTTCTGGCCTGCCGGCATACATGCAGGCAGAACACTGTATACATAATAAATAAATAAATAAATAAATCTTTAAAAAAAAAAAAAAAAGAACCGATCTTAGGAAAGTCTCCCACCAAACCACCACTAACATTTTTTAAAAAGGTGTCTCCTTTGTGCAAGTAGCAAGCGGCTTTGTCAGCTGCCAAACATTCTTCAGTTGCCCAAGAGAGGAGAATCTAGTAAACTATATTCTAAAGTACTCGTAAGAATTTAACAGGGAAGAGCTGGGGCAGTACTTCGTTCAGTCAAGTTCTCGGCAGAGGACCTGGGTCCAATCCTCAGAACCCACATAAAGGAGGAGGAGGAGCTGGAGGGTGGTATACACTTCCAGTCACAGGGCTGGAGAGGTGGGGACGATGGACCCCTTCGGCTCACTAGCCAGCTAGCCTAGCTAATTGCAAGTCCCAGGTCCCATTGAAAGACCGTCTTGCAGGGCATGGTGACACACACCTTTAATCCCAGCACTAGGGAGGCAGAAGCTGGTGGATCTCTGTGAATTCTAGGCCAGCCTGGTCTACATAGTGAGTTCCAGGACAGCCAGGGCTATGTAGAAAGACCCTGTCTCCAAAAAACAAGGAAAGAGATGTGCGGGAGACCCTGTATGCAAAGAAAAGTGGAAGACACCTGAGAAACCACATACATGCAAGGTCGTCTTTAGCACACACATGTTCATGCATGCACATGTGCACGCACACACAGAAATTAGGGAAAGTGGGTATTCTCAGTATTAATAATAAAGCAAGAAATTTATTTCATGGCCAGTCACAGTGTTCAGGATTTATGGTGCAGAGTACCCGAAAATTTGTTTTCAGGGAAAAGTTGATAATCTTGGTATTGATAATAAAACAGAAAATTGGTTTTCTCTAGAAAAAATTGAGGGGCTGGAGAGGTGGCCCAGCAGTTGGGAGCACTTGGCTGCTCTTGCAGAGGGACCCTGGTTCAGTTCCCAGCACCCACCTGGCGGCTCAGTCATTTATAACTATAGTTGCAGGCAGTCCAGTCCCCTCGCCTGACCTCCACAGGCTGCAAGCACAGATGTGGTGTATGTACATATGTGCAGGCAAAATACTTAGAAACAAAATAAATAAATCGGAAAAATGTGTAATTGAGAGGAAATGCTTGTCCGGATAATTTATAGGCTGGATGAATAAGGAAGGGTGTTTGCTTTCTGCTTATCGTGGAAGGTTCTGAAGAATGTCTTTCATTTGGAATTTAGTACAGGACCCTGCACCCTGCTTTGTATTGTGCGTCTAGTTTTGAACCATAACTATGGCTTCGTCAAAGCCTCGTAGCTTAGTGCCCGTGGGGTCTGTGTGGAGTAGGAACCATTGTCAGGGATTTGGCCACTTCTGCTTTGCCCTGAGGAGGTGATAGCTAAAGGGACTGGACTTCACAAACAGTACAAGAATATGTATGCTCCATACATAACACTTGAGGTCTTCTTCCACGGGTCTTACACATGGTGAGGGTGGTGAGGAAACTGAGGCCTCACTCTAAAAGCACACCGTGCTGTCAGGGTTGGGGTCCAAACCCAGCCTCCTAGACAGCAGCTGTTCTGTGGTGGCACCAGGCCATAACCTGTTCCTACCCCCTCCCTGCTCTCTCCCTCCCTCCATCGCCACAGTCTACCTCAGTTTACTGATTTGGGTCCTAACTAGGAATAGGGCTGTGATGACGTCAGGAGAGTTACAGACAGGTTTAATGGCTTTGGAAGCCCTGGGGAAGCTCTGTCCTGCCCTTGGAGTTCTGCCCATTGCTCTGCTGCTGGAAAACCGGACTCTTAGCTCTGAACAGTGGAACAGTGGCTTTTGAGACATTGTAAACTAGGTCACACAACACTCTGATCTCAGAGAAAAGCAACAGTGCAGGCCTGTGACTGCACCAGCGTGCCACAGACCAGTGCAGAGAGGGAAAGCTAGTTCACTGACCTGCAGAGGCCGAACCGTGAGTTTGAGACAGAAAAACAGACATTTCCGAGGAAGAGGGTGTGTGCCCATGAGTGTATGCACACTTCACAAACCTGGAGTGGCGTCTCTGAGAATTTGGGCCTGAGTATAGATTTGTGCATACATGGTAGAACACATTTGAGACCGGGGAAAGAACCACAGTGCTTGGAGCTGGGAATAGTTTGTAGAGAAACCTGTTAGCCCTGGTGCTCGGAGTAGTCACACCTTTGCAGGTGCTTAAATATCCAGATAAAGGGTACTCGGGACCCATTTTTACAGAGCTTGAAAAGAAGCCTTTAGAGATTTCAACTCGTCCAGAAGTAATTTAGCTGGATGCCACATCAGAATGCAACAATTCCCAGCAATCCAGTGCCGACTGTGTAAAATTCATATCTGGTACCAATCAAAAATGTCTAGGCATATGGCCAGGTGTGGTCACATACTTGTAATACCAGTACTTGGGAGGCTGAGGTGAGAGGATTGCCTAAACCCCAAGCTGGGCTCCATAGAAACCCTCCCTCAAAGAAGGCTTAGGGAAACCAGGCATACAAGAAGCAGGTAACTAGTACTCGTTTCATACTAAAATTGGACTGATACGGAGAAGATTAGCATGGCCCGGTACAAGGATGACACACAAATTCGTGAAGTGTTCGAGAGAGAGAGAGAGAGAGAGAGAGAGAGAGAGAGAGAGAGAGAGAGAGAGAGAGGGAGGGGGAGAGAGAGAGAGAATCAGGTAACTAAATCAGCAGATAGAAACCAACTATCCCCTGGGGCCTAGGGGCTGGAGAGATGGTTCAGCAGTTAAGAGCTCTTGCTGCATTTGCAAAGGACCTGGGTTCGGTTCCTAGTATTCACAGTGTGACTCACAATTGTCTATAACTCTTAATTCTAGGATATCTGACACCCCCTTCTGGCTTCCTTGGGCACCAGGCACACACACGGTGCACATACATATATGTAAGCAAACATTCACACACATAAAACAATTAATAAACCTTTTAAAATATGAACCCAGAAATGACAGAGACAATGGGATTCTTAAACAAGGACATTAAAGTCGTTTTCTTGCAAGTAAACGAGGAGATAGAACTTTGCACATAACGAGGAAAGAAAGATCCGTCAGACAGGTGGGGTGGGGGATGACGACACTCGGTGCTGCTCACAGACCAGAGCAGCTGTGCTGGATAGAGCGGGACAGAGACAGACTGACCGCCAGCTTCAGGCCAGCCTGGGTTACAGAGTGGGACTGATGAAACTGAGGGGGGGGCACAATACAGATTAGCAATAGGTATTATCCAAAATGAAGTATGCCAAAAACCAAACCAAACCAGAATTTTCCATTTAATTTGGGGGGGGGGGCTGCCTTTGACTGACTGAAACCATGGGAAGCAAAACTCTGAATGAAAAGGGACTGTAGTAAACTCACCTTATTAATTACCTTGATTATAAGTATTCAGAACACCCCAATTAAAAGTTGCAGGGGTTAGGGATCTCAGTGGCAGGGAGTATACTTTTTAGCATTGCCCAAAACCCTAGATTAAGTTTCTAAGATAGATGGTAGATAATAGAGATAGATGATAGATAGATAGATAATAGAGATAGATAGATGATAGATAGATGGTAGGTAGGTAAGTAGGTACATAGGAGATGTCAGACTGAATAAAGCACACTTTTGCTTGGTATATATAGCACATACCAAGCTTGGGAGGCTGAGTCAGGAGGATCAAGAATTCAAGGCCAGTCTGGGCTACTTACAAGACCCGATCTCTCCAGGTGGTGGTGGCGCACACCTTTAATCCCAGCCCTTGGGCGGCAGAGGCAGGTGGGTCTCTGTGAGTTTGACCACCACTATGACTGGCTTCAAACTGTCTTGTTTTGCAGCCCCTTTCTCTGAGCCTCAGAGGGCTGCCTTTTGGCATCATGTAAAAATGGGTCAAAGGAAGGAACTCCGGGTTTCCTCGTGTGCATCGTCTGTCATGAGACGTCTGCCAGGAGCCCCCACAGACTTCTTTCCTAGCCCCTTAGGCCAAGAGTGGGTCACTTCTAGTCACCTGCAAGGGTCAGTAATTGTGACTGCCTGAGACAACATCTTGATTCACCCTAGGGACCCACAGGAAGTCCTTAGTCGCAGCAAAAAAAAAAATGCTGAATAGCAGGAACACAGGAAGACTCCGCCAGCACAGCAGGAGGCAGGATCGATTTGGGAGTGGAGTTAGGAAGGCTCTGGGCAGAGCTCGGGGCCCCCATAGCGTGGGAGGAAAGATAAGCAAGACATTTCCCTTTGTGAAGCTTCATTTTTACCATAACTGGTTTTAGATAATTTGTGAGATTATTTGAAGAGTTGGTTTTCTGGGTCCTTTCTGGAAAGAGTCAATCCTTGGCATGCAGAGGACAGGTATCTGGAGTGCAGTGATTCGATGGAATATTTCTATATTTTTCAATGGCTGTATTTAGACACTGGGAAGTTTTGAGATGTACATCTCATGTAGCTTCCTAGTCTTCACAGTGGTCCTGTATGATGTATTATTTTATTGTCTCTGCTTTGCTTTGAAGGCTTATTTGGGTTGAATTACTCGTGAGCTGGCTTTTAGACCTGCATCTGTCCAGTTCTAAGACACGCAAATTCTTTCCTGCTTGACCAATTCTTCTCAACTCTCTTAATAATCAGAACTGATCTCGTTTGTCTCAGTGTCAGAATACACTGTTTTACTTTTATGTCTGGCTGTTAATGTGTGTGGCTCCCATTGGATAATAAATAAAGCTGCTTTGGCCTATGGCAAGGCAGCTTAGAGGCAGGTGGGAAATCCACGCAGAGATAGAAGGAGGTTAAAGGTGGAGTCAGGGCAGACACTGCAAGCCTGTGCCAGGAGAAACAAGATATGAGAACAGGTAATGCCATGAAGCCACGTGGCAAAACATAGATTAATAGGAATGGGTTAAATTAAGTTACAAGAGCTAGTTAATAATGAGCCTGAGCCATGGCCATACAGTTTGTAGTTAATAAAGCCTCTGTGTGTTTACTTGGGACTGAGCGGCTGCAGGACCGGGCGGGACACACAGGAAAACTTCTAGCTACAACACAGTGAAGTAAATCCTGGAAAGAGTGTTTTGCCAACAGTCGGTGAGCACAAGGTGAAGGCAGGTGTTCCCCCTCAGGGAGTGTTAAGGGGTTGAAAGTGAGTTTTTTCAGTCTGTGAAGTAGACATACGTGGGTCACTGACTTCAAGGCCAGCTTGGTCTACTTTGTCAGGGTGGGGTCACCGTGACTGAGGACTGCCGGGTGGGGTCACCGTGACCGTGGGGTACACTGAGGACTGCCGGGTGGGGTCACCGTGACCGTGGGGTACACTGAGGACTGTTGGTGGGGTCACCTGACCGTGGGGTACACTGAGGACTGTTGGTGGAGTCACTATGACTGTGGGGTACACTGAGGACTGCTGGGTGGGGTCATCGTGACCGTGGGGTACACTGAGGACTGCTGGGTGGGGTCACCGTGACCGTGGGGTACACTGAAGACTGCTGGTGGGATCACCGTGACCGTGGGGTACACTGAGGACTGCCCGGTGGGGTCACCGTGACTGTGGGGTACACTGAGGACTGCCGGGTGGGGTCACCGTGACCGTGGGGTACACTGAAGACTGCTGGTGGGGTCACCGTGACTGTGGGGTACACTGAGGACTGTTGGTGCGGTCACCGTGACCGTGGGGTACACTGAGGACTGCCCGGTGGGGTCACCGTGACCGTGGGGTACACTGAGGACTGCCGGGTCGGGTCACCGTGACCGTGGGGTACACTGAGGGCTGCTGGGTGGGGTCACCGTGACCGTGGGGTACACTGAGGACTGCTGGGTGGGGTCACCGTGACCGTGGGGTACACTGAGGACTGCCGGGTGGGGTCACCACTATGCAGAGACTTCTAGAAGAACCCTCTTTTTGGACCTCCTTCCTTCCTCCTTCAGCAGCATGTTCTATTACGAAATTAAATTTGATAATTTGGGATTCAGAGCTGATTTCGTCTCTAGTTGAAAGATTTCAACTAAAAGAATAGACCACTTCAGGCGTTGTGTTTCTTGAAATTTTTTGTTTTGGTTTTGAAACAGGATCCCCCTGTAGCTCAGGCTGGCCCTGAATTCATCATAGAAACCCACCTGCCTCTGCTTCCCAAGTGCTGGGATCAAAGGCGAGCACCACCACACCTGGCTTCTGGAAACATCTCTAAGGCCTGTTTGTGTGGTAAATTACTGGGGTGGTAGCCAGACAACATTTTCACTTCATTGTTTTGTAATAGTTATTGGGGGCGGGGGTTAAGAGGTTGAATGTTCAACTGTAAAGCAGCTGGGCTCCTGTGGGTCCGGTCACTGCTCTTTTCCCTCTGAATTCTTACCCTCATGTGACTCTCTTAGAAGTAGTGAGCTCACTTCTAGATCACTCTTGTTTCCCTGGATTCTCCTAAAGTCCAAAGTGGTCTCATTGATGGTCAAAATCAAGGTCCTGAGGCATGCTCCACAGAGACCCCAGTGGACATTATCTTTTAATGAGCCCCAAACCTGGCTTCCGAAACCTGTACTAGGTGACCCCTGGCCTCAACCGTGCCCCCACAGTCCTCTGCATTAGTTTATACATCCCTTCCCCTGGCCTGGCTCCTCCATAGTCTCAAAGTTCTAGGTGATCGAGTAACGGAGACCCCGACTTTAGACCTGCTGTTTTCTAAGGGTGGGGAAGGAATGGGCTTATCAGGCTTTGGGGGGCAACCAGTCCAAGCTCAGTTCACTGCCTTTCCAGGCAGTCTCAATGGGAAACACAGTACTGTCTCACGTGAAATACTTCCTGGAATGTTGACATTCACTGACTGGTGCAGATGACTCTATATGCTTTCCTTCTCTTAGTTTCCTGCGTGCACACTGTGTCAGGAACACCACCACTCCAAAAAGAAGTGCTTAAAACAGCTGGTTAGTGTTGCAGATCAGTCAGGCGGACGCTCTGCGTTTGGTTCACTGGATCAGTTAGTTGTCTCAGTATTTTAAGGTAGACTTGTGTGACGTGATGCTGGTGCTGACAGCTGGCATCTGCCGGGTGTGCACTGTCCTGCACTGCCTCGATGATTCACAGCTACCATTCAGTCTCATCACAGGGTCAAAAGGTCTCATTAGAGCTTATTCAAAGTGTGCCCGATGCCATATAGCCATCTGCCAGGCTGCAGAGAGAGAGTGCCTCATGAATTCTGAGTGTGGCTTCCCCCAAGTCCAGATAAGTCTCGTGACTGACTGATTTTAGTACTTCTGATGTACCATTCCACAGTCCTGGGCCTGGGCCCATCCTCTCTGTGGAAGTCAGAATGCAGGATCTTAGCTTACACCCTGGTGGACATAGGTCGGGCTCCTGGCTACTGATGGTTTGGCTACCGCGCTGGCTGTTGTATTATAGTAGGAAGCTGACGGACACCATTGGACCCTCAGAGTTCCCCGGGTTGAGAGAGGACCTGACTTTGGGTCGTGCTGCATTTTTCTTTTGTAAACCAGAGTTGTTTTGTCATGCTTATTTACAATTTTACAGGTTTAAAAGGAGTTGGAAAAGTCATTAATGTAAACTGCCCTCTGGCAGTTGAACCATTAGCCTCTGCCCAGACTTTGGCTCCTGAGAGTCAGGCATTTATTTGCTCAGGTCCCAGGAGCCCAGCCTCTCTTCCTCTCCTAGATTGGACTCTGACAGCCATCTTAGACTTCGTTGACTTCCTCGATGCTAAGAGGAAAGGGAAGAACTTGTACTTTAGAGCTTTTCTTTACATTCCTTAGCTTGTGAATTAAAAAATAATAATAATAACTTGGAAAGACAGTTAACTGGCATTGGACCTCAGAGAGGTAGTCTGGTAATGCAGTAATGGAGGGCATCCCCAGCCCGCCCAAAACCTGAGGACCAGTCTCTAACGCCAAAGGGAGGAGGGGTAGTGCAGGAAGCAGCGGACCTTTAATCACTCATCATAGGGCCAGACTGAAAGGATCATGTTGTATTTATATTGAATATGTAAACCGTTTGAGGACCTATATGTATAAAGTGACCAGCACAAATGAATTCTGTGGATGAGATCATTTCCTACCAGGATGATTCTGAAACTCAAGCTCTCTGTGGCCCTTGGGTTGGTCAGGGGCCCAATCTAGTCCTTGTGCCCGGTCCCCGTTGCAAAGGCTCATGAGTGCTTTGGCAGCTGGTAAAATAAAGCACATCGCCAAGAAGGAATGTGATATTTCCATAGAAATGTCTAAGTATGCACAAAACCAGAGGGGATAACAGAGCTCATTTTCATGTACCCGCTTCGGTGGCTGCAGTGGATGCTTCCTCTAGTTTTAAGGTCAGTCCTGCACATATCATTATAAGAAACCTTGACTCTTCAAAGGGGAGGAGTCCTTGCTTTGAAAACCTAGAGAATGGCTGTAATGATTGCTTCTGTTCCTGGAGCTAAGGGACCATCGGCTTTTCCAAACCTCTAATTCGGCTTCTCTTCTCCAGGGCCCAGTCATATACGCACAGTTAGACCACTCTGGCGGACATCACAGTGGCAAGATTAATAAATCAGAGTCTGTGGTGTATGCGGATATCCGGAAAGACTAAGAGAAGACCCCAAACATATCCTAAGCAAGAAACAAATCCAAAGTGAACTCTTGTGCAGATAAAGCCCCAAACCACGTGTGGCCTTGAGGACTCAAGCAAGGACAAGCACATGTATACTCAGAGAGAGAAGATGATGTGTATAAAGGATATGTATATTCTATTTAATCTTCCCGATGTGAGAGGCCAGTGTTGCATGGTGAAGAAATGGTATGAATCTACGTAATGTAAATTGTCTCGCTCTTTCTGTATATTCTTTCAGAGTCATTTCTAATTGGAAACTATGAGAAACATCTCTGTCATCAAGTGACATGGTTTGCCTTATTGGAGACTTCACAGAACCGTTAGTATTTCCAGCAGACGTGGCCTTTTCACCCAAGGGCTCAACCTGTCGTATTAGCATTTCCTGTAGTTAGAGAATGAGGTGTTCAGTGGACGTGAGACTCTCACGATATCAGAACCATTTGTTCCTGCTAGCTGACACACACCGTCCATTAGCCATGCCGCCAGAGAACAGTGAGAAGTTTGTGTTGATGCTTTTCTAAAATACGAGGGAATTTGCAGCCTGAGATTGTCCTCACCATCCTTCAGCGGATGCTAAGGTCTCTAAATAAGCTTTTGTCACTGGGTGGACAGCACAGCTGACTGAGGGTATTTGTGGTTAAAAGGGTACAGATTGCAGAGCCCAAGCATGACGTTAACATGGGAAAAACTTCAGAGGGGGCCAGCATTCTCCTTTTTCTTCTCAGCAATTCCATAACCAAATCGCACATTCCAGATACCTCCTGACAGGTACTGTACCTTCTCAGGGCTGTGCTGAGACAGTGTAGATGATGCTGGTGCTGTGTGGCCTTTGTTGAAACGACACCTCTTCTTAAGGGCCTCCTCCATCTGATCTATGACCTCCCTGCCCAGTCAGAGCCAGATTCTCTGTCAGCCCAAGCCAGTCTTCTTCCCTAGGCTGGAGCAGTTTGCTGTCAGCATCCTGGGCTGACCCAGTAGCCTGGTTCTAACTGCTTGTGGAACGTTCCGGTGCTCAGGCCTCCCAGCCTAACTCCACACACCACCTCCTTTGGAGTACCAGTCCCTTTCCTGCAACTCTGCATTCTGGAGCCTGGCTACAGATAACATCGAGGTCACGTCCAAACGACAGACCTGCCCTCCCCATGTCTTCTGACCTGAAGAAGGAGGCATCCTAAAACTTAAGTGGGAATTGTGAAGGGACCCCTAAAAGGGATGGCTTACAGATTAAAATTCCTGTCTCTATTTTCTCAATGGAAATGTATCCAGCTAGAGAGAAGTATCAAATTCATTGTTACTTTTTGATATTTTCATTTGTACTTCTGTGAATACTTTAATACATTTTTTTTTCAATTTCTGAATGGTGGTGTCTGCTTGTTTTTAATCAAAAAGAAAGAAGACAAGGCTTTTTGTTTGTACCAATACGATACAGCCACACCAGCCTTTCTCCTGTATTCACTGCTGTGTGCCTACTTCAGGGTCTTTATGCCACTGTCCCCAAGGCCCAAAACAGGACTTCTGCAGATGTTTGTGTGGCCTCTGTTCTCTAGCTCCTTAAGTCTATGTTCAGATGTCCCCTTAGAGAGACCTTCTGCAACATATAAAAGCCACCTCAGGCCAGTGAGATGGCTCAGTAGGCCTGACAAGCTAAGTTAGGTCCCCGAATCCACATGATGGAAAGAGGGAACTGGGTCCTGAGGGCTGTCCTGACTGTCACATGCTTGAGTATGCGTGTGTGTGTGTGTGTGTGTGCGCGCGCGCACATTTAAAATGGTTGGAAATAAAATAGCAGCTCCCTGGCCCCGTCAGTTCGCTCCTGTGCCAGCCCCGTGTTCCCTTGTCTGGCCTCCCCACAGGAACACGAATAGCAGGACTTTGCTGTTCTGTTCATGGCTCCCCCAGTGTAGAAAAGCACTGGGCACTTTACAGCTGCCTACTGCATGCTTGCTGGGCGAGTGGATCTGTCTCTTCAGCGAGCCACACTGAGAACGGTCCTGGGCCAGGCACTGAGTGGGAAGAAACCAAAAAGTGGAGGCCAGAGCTCCTTGAGATGGCTGCCAGGTGACGCGGCAGCGAGACCTAATCACTCCGAAGACTTGGCACGTGCCGTCGGTTCTCCTCTCTTACTCTTTTGTAGCACAAAGTTCGTCAGGCTTGGATTGTATATTTTGCCCAGCCACTGTCCACTTAGCAATGATGAACAAGGAGAGGGCGGGGGCTGTTTGGTCTGAAGCAGTGGTTCTCACCCTTCCTAACGCTGCCACCCTTTAATGCAGTTCCTCGTGTTGTGATGACCCCCAATCATAACATTATTTTCGTTGCTACTTCATAACTGTAATTCTGCTACTGTTCTGAATCCTAATGTTAAGTATTTTTGGAGATAGAGGCTTGCCAAAGGAGTGGTGACCCACAGGTTGATCTGCTGTTCTGAAGGAGAGACCCTCATTTCTTCTTTATCCAGACCTGTGTTCCGCATGCCCCAGAGCAGTTTTCTCCAGGATTGGGCATGGAGCATGGGGGAATGGAAGGGCTGAAGACCGAGATACACCTGTCCTGCAGGGTCTTAGTTTCAGGTGAGAGACAGTTTGGGGAAGGTAGAAAGCAATAGAAACACTACATGGTCACTTCATCTGTCAAGAGCCATGCCTCAAACGATACCACTGACCAAGCAGAGTTGGTGCTTTCTAGTGATGTGTGTGGGTTGCTGGTTACCAAGGATACGAAGTGAGCCCCCGGCTTTCATAACTTCAGGCTCTCTGGATGGGAGAGATGGAACCCTCAGGGGTTTCCATCGTTTCTACCTCCCTCAAGGGAGAACTCGGTGTTGCTGGCCTTCCACCTCCTGCTGCTGCTGGCTGGGGTTCTGGCTTCTCAGCTGCACAGGCAACATGCCAGCCCCATCCACAGGCTCTCATGGAGGCCTGGATCCAGCAGGCTGAGCTGGGCTAAGGGAACCTCTGGGATTCTGTTCTGAAAGCAGCGGGGTTGGCCTTGATGCCCACTGGATCCCAGACTTAATCCTGCCCTGTTTAGGGACGGTGAGCTTTTGCAGGGGAGGAGCCTGAGACACTGTAGACCTGGTGTCAGGGACTTAGCCAAGCACTGCCATGGGGGCAGTCCTCCTGCACTTGCTTCCTGTAGAGTCAAGACTATGATATTCTGGAAAAAAAAAAATTGAACATGCATAAAAGAAGAGTCAAATCAGTCTCCCTGATCCACCAGGGGTGATGGCACACACCGGTCCTCCCAACACTGGAGAGGTTGAAGCCGTAGGATCAGGAATTGGACTATATGAAATATTGTCTCAAAAATACAAACAAAACTCACAATAAGCCAGATCAGAACTCTAAGGGTAATAGGCACACACTTGATATGTATACATATATACATGCAGGCAAAAAACTAATACATGTAAAATCTAAAAATTAAAATTGCAGACATTGGGGAAGAATAACAAGTGAGAATAAAGGATAATGGCACATGCATGAAAATGTCATGCATGAAACCCGTTATTAACATGCTAACCTAAAGTTAATTACAAATATGGAAGCCTGGTGGTGGTGGTGGTGGTGCACACCCTTGATCCCAGCACTCAGGAGGCAGAGGCAGGGGAATCTGAGTTCGAGAGCAGCCTGGCCTACAGAATGAGTTCCAAGACAGTCAGGGCTACACAGAGAAACCCTGTCTCAAAAGAATGGCTACACCCATATGTAGCAACATCCTCTTGCCAGGTTGAATTAAAACACTTCTTCTGTATGTGATAGCGAGCCCACGCCACCATGTGAGTGTGGAAGTCAGAGAACATCTCTGTGAAATCAGTTCTCCCCTCCCACCACGTGGGGCCTGCAGAACACTCTGGTCAGGTTCATCAGCAAGCCTGTGCGGCATCTCGCTGGCCAAACACCAACGCTTTGGAAGATGCATTCTGAGAGCCAGAGCTTTGGTTTTATCTACTTCCCAGTGTGTAGTCAGATTTCTGTTGTTGTGAAAATGGCATTTTTACAAGTGGTTTCATCGGGATCCAAGCGTGGCCCTGGTAAAGATATGCGGGGTGGGGGATGAGGGAGGTCTCTTTTAGAGGCAAACATGGGATCGTGATGCTCTCGCAGTTTGCCTCTGTTATCCTTTAGCATTGGGCCAGCAGGGAAGGAAGCTGGCCATCAGTCAGTCACTCCTACAGCCAGGTCTCCTCTGCTCTGGATGCACGGGGCATCTTAAGTTGCTTCTAAACCTGCAGACATTTCAGGCTGTTTCCAGTTGTTGGTCTTCCTAATGAGTCTGTGGTCATTTGTCCTTATGAACTATTAAAGAGAAAAACCACCGACTGTAAACAATTTTCAGCCAGAGGACTCTCAGCTCAGGGTCAGACCAGTCCTTCTGGCTCTTGGAAATGGGACCTAACATCTGAGTGTCGGCAGGGGGGGCCCTGAGCCCCCCTCCCTTCTCACATCCTTCCTAAAGCTGTCGGGGGCTGACCGGAAGGCCTGACTTTGAGGATTGGAAGAAAAACACTGGGGAGTATAAGGCCGGAGGGAGCTTGGGGGTCAACAGGAGACCGGGCGTGTTTACCAAGAGGGAAACGGACCTTTCAGGCTCAAAGGGGTCCTTGGGGACCTGCCGCTTCCAGCTTCCATTTCCTCCTGCAAACAGGATGTGAAACTTTATTGTCCTTTCTGGGCTCTGGCATCCGCTTCTTTGCTGTGGGCTTTGTGGCGTGGCCTTTAGTGTTCTAGCCTTTCAGGGCAAGTTGGTGTTTTGTTTTCTTTTTTTAAGTCTCACTAGGTCTGGTGCAAGAAGTCGGACATATTTAGTATTCTCACACTTGCCTTTGCTCCCTGCCATCAGAGCTGTGTGGCTGCCACACTGGTGGACAGCTCTGCCTTGAGGGTACTAACTGATGTCAGATGTGGGCACCTGAACCACGGCTCTGCTTGGGTATGGGGAATAAAGCTAAAGAGAAACAAACGGCTTTTGGCTGGAGGTTCCTCTCTGGGGAGACTGAATTTTGAGTATAGACCATATTCTTGCCTCTTTCTCTGCCTTAGAACATTCCAAAAAGATCTTTAAATTGCATTTTAGAGTGTGCATGCGTGTGCATGCGTGTGTGTGTGTGTGTGTGTGTGTGTGTGTGTGTGTGTGTGTGTCACAATGTACATGTAGAGGTCAAAGGACAACCTTCCTTCGTCTGTTCTCTCATTCCACCATGTGGGCTCCAGGGGTAGAATTTAGGTCTCACTCAGGTTTGGTAACGAAGGCCTTCACCCACTAGGCTGTCTCACCAGCCGTAAATTTCTTTCATTACATTTTTTTTCTTTAGCTTTGAGACACTTATTTTTAAATTATGTGTATGTTGGGGAGGTGGTATGTGCAGGCGGATGTCAGTGCACGTGAATGTCAGTGCACATGAGTGCAGGAAGGAGAGGGCACCTCAGATCTCCCCTGGAGCTGAGTTAAAGCTGGTTGGTTGTGAGTTCTGTGCTGGGAACTGAACTCCAGTCCTGTGAAGGGCAGTGTGCGTTCTTAACTGCTGAGCCAGTTTCAGCCCCATAAAATTTCTTTTAACTAGATGAAATAAATTTTACATTCATTCTGTAGACAGTCTTTTGGAATGTTCAGTAGACCCATAAGAATATGGAACATTTAGGAAGCTCTGACCTCATTCTTGGTGGCCCAGCATGACCCCAGAGATTTGTTTAGAATGTATCTGGATGTTCCTGGTCTTCTCCTTGTAAACCTTCCCTCAAGGACATTGCATTGGCCGAGGGAGATCATCCTGAAAGCTTGTTGGAGAATTTTAGTCCCAAGAATGCAGAACATCCATTGGACCACATGGTTATTGGCAGCTACCAGACACCACACTGCTTCTTCTGCCAGAAATGCCAAACAGAGCTCATGTCTAAAGGAATATGATATGTGTCTGTGGCAAGGAGGTCATGTGGTAGAGTCCTGCCATGAATCTCTCAGACACAGGGCCTGGGATTTCACACCCCAGGCTCTTGGCTGAGTCAATAATCTAATGTTGACTTACTGAAGTTGGCCAAGATAAAAATGCAAGAGTATGAAATGAACAGGAGGAAAGCTAGTACTTGCTTGGAAATTACTTCTGGATCCTCCCCACCCTCCCCACACCCCTGCTACAAAAAAAAAATGTAAGAGGAAGTTCAAGATTTGGATTCCCTGGCCAAAAACCCCATGGCTGGGTACCTCACAGGCCCCAGGGAATAACCTGCTACTATCAATTTTGCTAGAGGGACATCGTATCAAACTGCCTTCTGAATAAATGTCCATCTCTAAACCCATCTTGGTCCTCATCAGACCAGTTTCTTCATGTGGTGGTTAGTGAAGACACTAGGCAAGTGCAAGAGAATGTGTGTGTCTTTGGAGTACTTGGCCGTAAATGTGATGTGTGTCACACACCCCTCCACCCAAAGTGCATAGAACCTCACAGCAGAGGAGTGAAAAGATTGTAAAAGCGAGAGGTTGAGGAGGATTGAGGCAAGTAGTGTCATCCGGACATGGCCGGTCCACGCACTCTCAGGAACTCAGCCGCTGTAATACCTGCACAAGATCAAGCAGATCTGCAGCCCTGCGTGGGGATCCTGTGGGGGGCGGGGGGGGGGGGGAGACAAGCCCCCACTCAGCAGAGAGGAGAACTACTGACAGCTGATGGCTCCCAGGGGAGGGAAGGTCACCTGTCGTTGGGGCGTGACCCTTGGTCGGTTGACCATGCTCCAAGTGGCTAACGTCACCCAAGTCCCAACTTTATGCCCTCTGATTTTCATTCTTTTATAACACACTAAATCTGATCAGCGCTTCCCATAGGCACATGGAGGAGGAGTTGGGTGTGTGTGAATATAATCAAAACTCACTGTACGCCTGTATGAAACTCAAAGGAAAAAAAAATTTAAAAAACGATTTTGGTTCCTTGAGGCTGGAGAGATGGCTCTGAGATTAGGCGTCGTGGCTGCTCTTTCAGAGACTCTAAGCTCAATTCCTGGCTCCCACATGACAGCTCACAATTTTGAGGGGTCTGACGTCCTCTTCTGGCCTCCATGGGTACCAGCCATGCATGGGGCGCACATACATTGACACAGGCAGAGCACCTGTACACGTAAAAGTATTTGTTTTAAAAAGACTTTGTTTCCTCTTGTAAGTTGTATTTGTTTACATTGCTTTTACCTATGATTTTCCTGCCCCGAATGCCCCCTGCTTCCTACATGTAGGCATGCATCAAGTCATCACAAAAAGCAGAGGCTGTCTAGAGAGGCAAAGGAGAAACAGGAAGAAATTGTCTCGGGAGTTGGAGAGATAGCTCAGCAGTTAAGAGCACATATTGCTCTTGCAGAGGACACAGGTTCAGTTCCTAGTACTCACTCAAAGTGGCTCACAACTGCCTGTAACTCCAGCCCCGGATACCCCTGGGCCTCCTCAGGAAACTGCACTCACATGTACAGATGTGTACACACACATATACACACACAATTTGAAATAATATTTATTTTTATTTTATATTTATGCGTGTCTTGCCTGCATGCCTGGTGCCCATGGAGGCCAGAAGAGGACATTGGATCCCCTGGAACTGAGGTTACAGACAGTTCTTAGCTGCCATGTAGCTTCTGGGGATCAAACCTGGGTCCTCGGGAAGAGCAACCTGTGCTCTTGATCCTAGCAATCTCTCCAAAATAATCTTTAAAGGAAAACACAGAGCAGCAGTTCAGCCAGTGTCTGCCCATGCCTCCAGCTAATACTGAACCTTATTAACACTAACTTCTTCAAATCACAATTATTGGATAACCGCATATTGACAAGGGGCTTCTTGTTTGTCCTGCTTGGGCTACAGAGTGAGTTCAAGGCCAGCCTGAGCAACTTAATAAACCATGTTCCAATATATGTGTGTGTGTGTGTGTGTGTGTGTGTGTATATGTATATGTATATATGTATGTATGTGTATGTGTATATGTATATGTATATATGTATGTATGTGTATGTATATGTATATATGTATGTATGTATGTATATGATAAAGGGAAAAAGAGACAGGAATAAGAAAAGAGAAGGGAGTAGAAAGAAGGAAAAAGAGGAGGAGAGAGGAAGGAAGGCAGAAAGGAGAGGGCCGAGGGTACAGTTCAGTGGTAGGGTGCTTGCCTAGCATGCTTAAGGTCCTGGTTCAAGACCCAGTGCTGCCATAAAAGCAAAAGTCTAGAGCAGTGGTTCTCAACCCTCCTAATGCTGTGACCCTTTAGTATATAGTTCCTCATGGTGTGCTGACCCCAACCAAAAAATTTCACTGCTGCTTTGTAAGTAATTTTGCTACTATTATGATATACAGGATAATCCCACCCCCAAAGTGGGGTTCTCACAGTATTTATGTGAAACCACAAGAGTCTGTTAAAGGATCTCAAGAATTTGGCTCAGCAATTAAGAGCACTGGCTGCCCTTCCAGAGGGCCCTAGGTTCAATTCCCAGCACCCACATGGCAGCTCACAACTGTCTGTAACTCCAGTTTCAGGGAATCTGGCACCTTCACACCAATGCACATAAATTTAAACAGATTATTTTAAAAAAAAGACTTTATTAAGATATAAAATGGGGACAATGCACTCACTGATACAGAATGAAGACGACACAGCAGCTGATCCTGCTGGTCCAGCTGCTGCTGTCCTGTCCTTCTCCCCCGGGGGTGGGGGTGGGGACCAACTGCAAGCTGCTCCTGACGCTTGACCCAGTCCTGGCCACCCAAGAGAACAAATGACTCCTCTCCTTCAGCTCTTAAGGGGTCACGTACGCTTTCAAAACCACGTCCCAGGGCTCGTACCTCCCCCAAAACCATTGTCTGAACAGAACAAATTCCCACAACTCCACAAGTTGAGAACCACTCTGATCTAGAGCCACACAAGGTGGTACAAGCCTATAATCCCAGCACTGAGAAGCATCTTGGCTAGCCTGGGCTATATCATGAGACTGACTCTAGATAAGCAAACAAACAAATAAATAAAAGCAGGCATAATAGCTCTTGCCTGTAATTCCAGCACTCAAGAGGCTGATGCAGGAAGTTTGCCCCAGGTGTTGGGGGGGTCTTTCTAGGTTATATAGTGAGTTCTAGGCTAAGCTGGGCTACAAAGGGTGACCCTATAAAGAACAAGAAAAAAAACAACAGCAAAAAAACAAACAAACAGCAAAAATCACACATGATTCCACTCTGTTCCTCTTTGAATGGCATTTGGAGGGTGGGGATGGTGGTGTCTCACCGTGGTAGACCTTGGTAGCTGCTCCTTTCTAGTGGTTTGACATAGTAAGCTCCTCCACTCGGCCTCCACGCCTATTCTCACACCTTGTAAAGTGCTCTGAAGCGACTGTGAGCAAGACAGAACTCGCCAAAGGCCTTCTGGTGCTTGACCTGATAGTGAGTGCTGGAGATACGAAGTTGAGCATGGGACGGTCCCCTCCCTCATTAGCCCGGGGAGGAAAGAGCCCGAGCCAGCTGCAGCAGTGAGGTGAGCCTCTGTGAGCAAAGACTCCCAGCTGGTCAGCCTGTGCTGTGCAGGGAAGAGAGCTGGGAGGCAGAAAAGCCTGAACGCAGGTGATGAGGAACCCAAAACTCCAATAAGGGCTCTTCCAGGTGACTCCACACTGGATTTAGGGGAAGGCCTTGAAAGCCTTACAATATACAGGCTAAGGAACTTCATCATTGTCCAGCACGGGGATTTTTTTTTTTTTTTTCTCATTAGGAAGCTGATTCTTCCTGTTACATAGGCAAGGGGTGGAAATCTGAAGTTGGGAAAACAATTAATAATGTGACTTACTGTAGAGCAGGGTTATGCATAAAGGAACTGGGTTTTCAGCAGCAGTGAGAACAAGATGAGAGACCTGGGAGAAGTATTTAGGAGGATGTTCATGAGCATATAATGAGAATATAATGAGTAGCCTGGGACAGCTGGGACAGCGCATGCTTGTGATCCCAGCATCCAGGAGGCTGGGGCAGAGTTTCTTTGAGTTGGAGAACAGCCTGGCTACATAGTTCCAGGCTAGGCTGTAATGTGATATCTCAAAAGAGAGCCGAAGAATCACGAAAAGCAAAGACTGGTCCCAGTAATGTGAGTAAGCAACCCCAGGGAAGGTGAGATCTAGGGTTGACAATCTGGGGCTGGAGATGCAGGAGCAACAGTAACTAGCGAGTATTGGCACGATGCTAACTTTCTAGATCTCAGTTTACTTGGCCAGTTTACATATCTGGTCATTCGAACTCCTTGACTGAAAAGCCCGCCTCTGATGTCAGTGTCCTCTCTGTCCCGTGACCTATCCCACAGATCAACACCCTTGACCTAAATTCCAGTCTCTTCTCTTTTACAGGCCACCCTCATCATGATTTACCTCTCAGGCTTTATCTTGGCCCAGATCTCTCCTAAGAATGAGAAAGGTGAAATCTGGGTGGCCTCGGGCTAGGGATCTACCTCAGTCATAGGACACCTGCCTAGCCTGTGAACATCCTTTGAGTAGATCTCCAGTGGCTCATATAAAAACCATAGACTTCCGAAATCAGAGATGTGGTCCACATACTTCCTCAGTCGTCATCCCAAGACTCCTATTTTGGGTGGTGTTGATGGATCCTCGCCCCTAAGCCAGGTGGCCCACAAAGCTGGGGTGATGTTCCTAAGAACTTGTTCACCTACCTCCCTTTGCTCAGTGGGTCTCCTCCAGACCACCTGGGGGGACCCAGTGCTCCAGAGCTCCAAAACAGCTGCAGGACCAAATGCTGTGTGCTGGCCTGGGAAGGCCTTCTCCTGCCTGCCTGACTGGTACCTCCTCTCAGCTAGCTCTTACCGTCCTTCTAAAAGCCACAACAGAGTGTGAGCCAGGCTTCTCCCATTGCTCTGCATTTTAATTGCCTGTTTGCTCTCTGGACAGAATTAGGTGTGCTTAACAGGCATTAACACACACAGCCAACCACCTTCTGAAAGGCCTCACGCAGATGCTATTAGGATCCCCATTTTACAGACGAGGAAACTGAGACACAAAGAACTTGCCTCCAAGGGCACAGACTCAGCAACTAGATCGGGTCCAGTGAGTTTTCAGGTCTATGTCAGGAACCACGGGTTGGACTGTTTCTTGCCTGGCTAATGTTAAATAATTCCTGTCAGTCTCCTTGAGGTCGTCCAGGTCACTCACTCACTCAATAAACACGAGATTCCTAGGGCTGCTATAGGAAAGAGCAAAAGCAAATATTCTTTACACACCCATTAGTCGACAGATAGCTCCTGAACACCTGCTCTATGTCTAGCTCTGGGCTTAGTGCTAGATACAGTGAAGACAGCATCTTTGCCCTACAGGAGTTCAGAGTAGGTGAGGTTCAAGGGCTCATGGGAGAAAAAACACCCTACAGTCCTCGATTTTCTCTTCACTGTTCCTAAAGTCCTCGTGGATGATTTATCTCATCCTAAAAATAATTCTGTGCAGGCTGCTCCCGAATTGGTCGATGTTTCCTGTGGGTGGTACCGAGGCTGCAGGTCTGAGACAAGGGCTTGGAGCGGGGCCGGAAAAGTTCCTAAGGCTACAGCAAAATCCAGTGCTGCCATCTGCTGGCCATGGAGAAGATGCACCCACACCCATGGTTTGTGAGGCAGTCAAGACCAGAAACCAAGTTCAGCATCCCTGTAAAACCAGATAGACGTACATGGGCTCAGGTGTGTAGACTATTCATTCAATCTGGGCACAGACATGTAGAATATACACTCTCCAAATTCAACCTAGTCTTTTCTACTTCTGTCTGTCCCTCTTTTCTTTCCTATGTGGGGTGCTGAGGTGTTTTTATTTTTTATTTTTTATTTTTATCCAGCTACTTTGGTGAAAATGTTTATCAGTTGTAGTTCTCTGGCGGAATCTTTAAGGTCACTTATGTATACTACCATATCACCTAAAAGACTTTGACTTCCTTTCCAGTGTGCATCCCCTTGATCTCCTTCAGTTGTCTACTGCTCTAGCCAAGACTTCAAGTCCTATATTGAATAGGTATGGAGAGAGTGGACAACTTTGTCTTGTTACTGATCTTAGTGGAATTGCTTTGAGTTTCTCTTCTTTTAAGTTGTTGTTGGCTATGGGCTTGCTGTGAGCTACCCTCATCATCTTGAGGTATGAACCTGTATCTCTACTCTCCAGGACTTTGATCAGGAAGGGGTGTTGGACTTTGTCAAAAGACTTTCCTGCATCTAATGAGGTGATTATACAGTTTTTGTCTTTCAGGTTGTTTATATGGTGGGTTACATTTATCAATTTACATATGTTGAACCATCCCTGCATCTCTCTGGGATAAAGCCTACTTGATCATGGTGGATGATCTTTTTGATGTATTCTTGGATTCAGTTTGTAAGTATTTTATTGAGAATTTTGGCATTAACTTTTCTTTTAAAGTCTGGCAGAATTCTAAAGTCATCTGGCCCTAGGTGATTTGGGGGGGGTTAGTAGACTTTCAATTACTGATTCTATTTCTCTAAGAGTTATTATTGTTTTTATTATTATTTATACATGTCAGAAGAGGGCACCAGATCTCATTGTAGATGGTTATGAACCACCATGTTGCTGGGATTTGAACTCAGGACCTTTGGAAGAGCAGCCAGTGTTTTTAACCTCTGAGCCATCTTTCCAGCTCCCTTTACTAGGAGTTATAGATCTGTTTAAATTGGTTATTGGATCTTCATTTAACTTTGGTAGTATATGTCAGAAAAATATCCATTTATTTTAGATTTTCAAAATTGGTGGAGTACAAGTTTGTAAAATATGTCCTTGTGACTCTCTAGATTTCCTTAGTGTTTGTTATGCCCCCCTTTTCATCTCTAATTTTGTTAATTTGGATATACTCTCTGCCTCTCATTTAATTTGGCTAAGGTGTTGTCGATCTCACTGATGATTTTCTCAAAGAACCAACTCTGTTTCATTGTCTCATTATTTCTATTTTATTGACTTGGACTCGGAGTTTGACTATTTCTTGCTATCTATTCCTTTTGGGTGTGATTTCTTCTTCCGTTCTAGAGCTTTCAGGTGTGCTGTTGAGTTGCTACTATGGCATCTCCCCAGAGTTTCATGTAGGCACTTAGTGCTACTCTTGGAACTGCTTTCACTGTGTCCCATAAGTCTGACAGTGTATGTATGTATTTTCATTCAATTCTAGAAGTCTTTCTTTGTCTTGACTCATTTTTTTTTCATTCAGTAGTGAGTTGTTTAGTTTCCATATTTTGTGAGCTTTCTGTTCTCTCTCTTGTTGATATCCAGCTTAAATCTGTGGTGGTCAGATAGTGTTATTTCAATTTTCTTTGATTGGTTGATACTTGCTTTGTATCCCAGTATGTGATCAGTTTGGAGAAAGTTCCATGAGGTGCTGAGAAGGTGGTATATTCTTTTGTGTTTGGGTGGTATACTCTGTATATCTGTTAGGTCCATTTGGTTTATGATGTCAGTTAGCTCCAGCATTTCTCTGCTTAGTTTTTGTCTGGGTGACCTGTGTGTTTTTGAGAGTAGGGTACTGAATCACCCACTGTCGGTGTTTGAGGGTCAATATGTGATCTAGGCTGTAGTAGTGTTTCTTTTGTGAACTTGGGTGCCCTTGTGTTTGGTGCATAGAAGTTAAGAATTGCAATGTTCTATTGGTGGACTTTTTCTTTGATGAGTGTGTAGTGTCCTTCCCTTTTCCTTCTGATTAGTTTTGGTTTGAAGCCGTTTTGTCATATACTAGAATGGCTATACCAGCTTGCTTCTTAAGTCCATTCGCTTTAAATATCTCTTTCTATCCTTTTGCCCTGAGGTGATGTCTATCCTCCATACTGGAGTGTGTTTCTTGGATGTAGCAGAAATATGGACCCTCTTTTCACATCCATTCTGCTAGTATGTGTCTTTTTATTGAGAAATATCAGTGAGCAGTGATTGATAATTCCTGTTTTGTTTCCTGTTATTGGTGTGTGTGTGTGTGTGTGTGTGTGTGTGTGTGTGTGTGTGCTTATGCTTCCCTTCTTTTGATTTTGCTGTTCTGAAATTATTTATTCTGTATTCTTGGATATTCTGTATTCTTGTAGTTAACCTCTTTAGGTTGGCGTTTTTTTCTGGCACCTTCTGTAGGGTTGGATTTGTAGGTAGGTAGTTTTGCTGGGTATAGCAGTCTGGGCTGGCATCTGGGATCCTTTAGAGTGTGCAGCATCTGTGTCGAGGTCCTTCTGGCTTTTAGAGTATCCATTGAGGAGTCCGTGATATTCTAATAGGCCTGCTTTTATGTTACTTTGTCCTTTACCCTTGCAGCTTTTAATATTCTTTGTTCTGTTCATGTAGTATTTTGACAATTATGTGACAAGTGGAATTTCTTTTCTAGTCCAGTCTATTTGGTGTTCTGTGTGCTTCTTGTACCTTGATAGGCACCTCCTCCTTTAGTTTAGGGAAACTTTCTTTTATGGTTTTGTTCAAAATGTCTTCTGTGCCTTTGACCTGGGTTTCTCCTCCTTCTTCTATTCCAGTTATTCAAAGATTTGGTCTTTTCATGGTGTCCCAGATTTCCTAGATGTTTTGTACCAGATTTTTATTTTTTTATTTTTTTAGATTTAACATTTTTACATCTTATACAGTGTCTTCCATGCCTGGGTGTCTTTTATCTCTTGTATTCTTTGTTGGTGAAGCTTGCCTCTGTGGTTCCTTTTTGAGTTCCTAAATTTTTCATTTCCAGATTTCTCTGTTTGGGTTTTCTTTATTGACTATTTTTACGTTCAGGTCATGAACTGTTTTATTCACCTCCTTCCACTGTTTGTGTTTTCATAGATTTAAGGGATTCATTTCCACTTTGAGGCTGCATTTCCTCTATCATATTCATAAAGGATGTCTTAGGGCCTTTTTCTTGCACACTTAGAAAGTGTGTCATTATCTTCCAGTAGGGCTACAGTGACTCCACATACAGCTGTGCCCTAAGTAAAGGTACCTAAGCACCTCCAACAGACTGTTCTAGAACAAGAGCGGCAGCAGTCCACTTCTATTCCATGCTGGCCATTCTGGTAATGTACATGTAAAAGATACAGAGATAAATTTCAGAATGTTCAGATAAGTGCTGCCAGGGTGCGGACGGATCAAAACCAGGTACTGGTAGAAGGGCCTGGAGGGCATGTACCTTGGGGGAGAGAAGGCTCAAGAGAACCAGAAAGGATTCAAGGGTATAAAGGGAGCAGGACCAAGAAGCTTGGGGGCTCTGTGGCTACAAGCACAGACTGCTCTTTCGGAGCATCTGCATTTGACTCATGGCTCACACACGGTGGCTTACAACCATTCTAACTCCATTTCCACGGGGATCTGGCGCCCTCTTCTGGCTGCCAGGCACCAGGCATGCACGCAGTGCATTTACATGCGTGCCTGCAAAACATGTTTGTTTTTTAAAGCTTAAGTATGTTCTAAGTTCAAGTTAAAAAGAACTTGACTCTTTGGGTGATCAAACTACTTAAAGACAAAAAAGGCTGGTTTCCTGGTGGATGAGCAGGGGAAGAGAGGACAGTTCTGTACTGACTGTCCAGATGACCTCGGTGAAGAACGGGCTGCAAGCTCTTTGAATCTGTGTAAAATCACAAGTATATAAATATGACAGTGGCGGGTAAACAGTCTACAGGACAGAGGAGATTAACGGGAGCAGAAGGGATGGAAAGGGGAAAGGGAGGGTTAAAGGGGGATATGTTCAACACTCAGTACACAGTTATACAAAAGGTTTAAAACCCCGAATCTACGTGGAGTTGCAGACAGAAGGAACTGTTGTGATGGGCGCGTTTGCTTTTTGTGACATCGTCAAAATGGCTTGGTTTCAAAGGTGTTCAGCTGTGTCGTATCTGGAACCCTACCTAATTGGAACCTAGTTTTCATGTTTAAAAAAGATTCGTGTTTTCACTGTCTTTACAAAATAATTTATTTTCTCATTTTTTGGTATAATACAGATTAAAAAATATATATAGCTTTTATGTTGACAAAAGCGTAATCTCCCAAAATAAAGTGCATTGAGAGTATCTAATTTTCTTTTCTTTTTTCTTTTTTTTCCGAGACAGGATTTCTCTGTGTAGCTTTGGTGCTCACTCTGTAGACCAGGCTGGCCTCGAACTCACAGAGATCCACCTACCTCTGCCTCCTGAGTGCTGGGATTAAAGGTGTGAGCCTCCACCGCCCAGCAAGTACCTATATTTTCAAACCAAATTCTTATAACCCAAACAAAAAACTTTTTCCTAAGGAAAGAAAATTAACTGAGTCAGGCATAGTTACTGTTTCTATTGATAACAAAAAGGTTAAAGTGCAGTAAATTAAACATTTTAAAAGGTTGGGAAAATGGCTCAGCTGTTAAGAGAGTGGATTCAGCTCCCCGCAATCACTCCGGGTGGCTCACACCTCTCTATAACTCCAGTTCCGGGGGGTTCCAAAGCCCTCATGGGCACCTGCACGCATATGCAGCTCCCACCACATAATTAAAAGTAATAAATATTTAAAATATTCAACAGTTTTGTATTTTTGCTATTGAAAGAGAAATGGACAACATTATAGTAACTCCTACTTGAGTACCATTTCCATTTCTAATCATTAAAATAAAAAGAAAGCCTCATAGTGGCGCATGCCTTTAATCCTAGCATTCAAAAGGCAGAAGCCAGTGGATCTCTGGGAGTTCGAGGCCAGCCTGGTCTACAGAGTGAGTTCCAGGACAGCCAGAACGGCACACTAAGACCCTGTCTTGAAAAAACAAGTCAACAACAACAAAAAGAAATAAGACCTGTTTATGGAGATAAAGCCTATAAAGTCAGAATTTCTAGTAGGTCTGATATTTTGTTCCTATCACTTTTTAATAATTTCTGTCACATTAGAAAATCTTGTTAGAAAATTTAAAGAAACCCTATATTGTTATCTAATTTCTTCTGTAATGTAACTTACCACTTTTCTACACTAAAATTAAAAGATAATAGATTTGTTAAAGTACTCTAGTTTTAATTAACATTTTTTTTTTTTTTTTTTGAGACAGGGTCTCTTTTCACAGTGCCCTGGCAGCCCTGGAACTCACTCTGTAGACCAGGCTGGTTTTGAACTCAGAGATCTGCCTGTCTCTGCCTCCTGACTGCTGGGATTAAAGGCATGTGCCACCATGCCATGTCTTCTAAACTTTTAATTGTTTAAGGTTTATTATGATTTTTTTGATGTGTATGAGTTTTTCGCTTTCACATATGTTTTATATTACATGCATGCTGGTGACCTTGGAGGCCGGAAGAGGGCATCAGATCCCTTTGGTACTGGAGTCACAGACAGTTGTGAACTGTCATATGGGTTCCGGGAACCAAACTGGGAACCTCTGGAAGAGCAGCCAGTGCTCTTAATTAACCACCGAACCATCTCTTCAGCTCCCAATAATCCAATTTTAAATAAAATAGCTCATAGAATACACATACCTATAAAAGCAGGGTAAAACATGGCTGATCTGGTTTCTTTTACTTACTTATTTTGTTTTTTTGAGACAGGATTTCTCTGTGTAGTCTTGGCTGTCCAGGAATTCACTCTGTAGACCAAGGCCTGCCTCTGCCTCCCAAGCGCTGGGACTAAAGGTGTGCACCACCACTGCTAGGCTAGTTTCTTTTTAAATATGTAAATTTTGGTGGTTTAATATGCCTGCTTCCTCCTCTTCTGCCTTTACTTGGTTAAGCGAGACAGTGTTCTTGGCTATTTTAATTTTTGGTGTATTACTCTTGTTATACCTCCCAATGTCAAGTACAGAGGATAAAAAGCACTGGATCATAATGGCTAGTAGACTCCAATGATACGATCCGGGATCCGGGAGTTTCTTCCTTAACAGCTTTACCAGCTGTTCCTCTCTCCTGAAAAGAGCTATCCTGTTGGCTACTCAGCCTTTTCTATATCAGATCCTGGGAACGAGCCTTGCTATTGACACTGGAAAGTTAGCATTTAGTCCCTGTATGCATGAAATGTGATGCTTGGTCAACGTGTGTGTGTGTGTGTGTGTGTGTGTGTGTGTGTGTGTGTGTGTGTGTGTGTGTGTGTCTTCCTGGAAAAAAAAAACCACACATCTGGGCGTCTTCTGGAGAGCTTATGGGCAGATTAGAAATTCAGTGATTGTAGGGAGAGGTTGGAATGTTGTGGGTCCATTGCCTAAATACAGTTTATCTTCAGCTCTTTAGCTCCTCCCTGAAGACCTGTTCCTTTTCCCTGCTTCGTGTCTGACCTAACATCCTTGTGACTAACAGGTAAAAACCTTTAGTGCATTCACATTAACAGGCCACTAACTTCCACCAACAAAAAAGGTTAAGAATACTGTGTAGCCTTGCCCTTATATCTGGGAAATAAAGATGAATACTGTTGTGAGTTAAATGTTTTTAACATGCTTACAAACTTGGAGCACGTAAAGTATACCCACATCAAAATTACTGTTTCTACTTAAAGCATTTATTTCTGCAGACGCGAGGTGCCACTGGGGCCATCCCCATGGCTCTGGAAGATGCACTCGGCCTCTGCAAACTGTATCCTTTCTAATTTGGCTGGTTCCGGAGGTAACAGGGATTTGGCCTCTGCAGTATTGCGCTACTTCCAAGACACTGGGCAAACTGAGGCTGATCTCTGGAACCACATACAGGTGAGGGTCAGAACCAACTCCACATTTCTTCTGACCCCTGGCACGGCATGCCCGAGGTGGCGCGTAACACAAGACCTCACTTTACCTTGATACTAGCATTTCTCATACCGAGGCAGGAGAATGGAACAGACCAAGGGCTGGAAGGCTCCTAGAGCCTTCTGAAGGCTGGAAACACCTCCGAAGTGAGGCCAGCGAAAACCAGCTCGCCTGCCGCCACAGCCACAGCCAGTTTCTGAACATGAACAGTACTTATTATTCTACTAAAACAGCCCCCTGGGTAGAGTTAAGATGCTAATGAAAGGTACAACATACGAAGCTGTCTGGAGAACTGCGTATCGGCAAGATATGTGGGAAAGCGCGGACCCTTTGTGTACAGCTGCCCTTGGAGCTACCAGACTTTTTCTTGCTCCAGCCCAGTTCCTCCTGTGTGTGGAAGTGCGCTACCCCTTACTGAGCTTTGCTTCTGTTGGGACTGCAAGTCTCTGTCAACCCTTCCTTCAGGGACACCAGAACCCCTCCGGCCCCTGATACTGATCGATATGATTGGATTTTGCATGGGCTGAGCACCACAGGTTAAGCAAACAGCCTGAGAAAAGATACACAGCCTTGCCTTTATATCCGGCAGCTGTGCGAAGTTCAATACAGCAAGGCAGGTGCTGACCGGTGCTGACCGACTAGGAAGGTTCCAGATCTGAACCTGGTGGGGCTGGCTATGGAGGAAGGACAATAATGGATCATGGCAAAAAAGAAAAAAAGAAAAAAAAAGGTTCTTACTGCAATCTTATTCTCGTTCATGAAATATTAAAAAGGATTGTCCAGGATATTAACTCTCATCAGGAATTTGTTCCTTTGAACATCCTGAAGGGCTACATTGCCTGATGCGATTTGATCCCATGTTGGAAGACTCAAGACGGTCTGAAGCCAATGATCTCCCATGAACATGAACTCCGAGGCTGAGTACCACCATTCCTGAGAGGAAGGAAAGAGAACACAGGCCTAGTCAGTACTCCTGGCATGTGGAAGACCGACCAGATTCCAAAAATGTGTCCCTGAGCGTGTTTTGTTTTGAGATAGGGTCTCACTGTGCAGCCTTGGCTGGGCTAACCTTGAACTTGGGCTGGTTCTCCTGCCTGTGTCTGGAGACCTAGAATTATGTACTTGTACTGCCACACATGGCTCTGGCTCCTTTGAGCTTTTAAAAACAGGGGAATTCACAGACAAAGGGGATCTTTTTTTCTTTCTTTTTCAGGTTTTCAAGACAGCCCTGGCTGTCTTGGAACTCACTCTGTAGCCCAGGCTGGCTTCAAACTCAGAGATCTGCCTTCCTCTGCCTCCTGAGTACTGAGATTAAAGGTGTGCACCACCAGCTGGCTTCTTTTTTCATTTTCCTTGTTTTTCTTATCTCCTTTTTTCTTTCTTTCTTGTTTTGGTTTTTGAGAGGATTCCTACAACCAAAGCTGGCCTTGAATTCTCCACGTAACTGAGGATGACCTTGAACTCCTGATCCTCCTGGCTCTACCTCCCCAGCATTGGGATTGAAGGCTTGCATTAACATGCACACCTGATAAAAATGATTTTTGTTGTCCAAACCAGTAGAACTTGGGCGCATCTTCAGATAAGCACACATAATCGCACATGTAGTTGCTTATTTCACAATACCGTGCTGGGTGCAGAGCCCGAGTTTTACCTTTAAGGTGTTCCCACGTGGACAGCAAAAGGAATGTGAAGAAGCCACAGAGATGGGGAGAGACTGAGTACTAAGGGGGTTTGCATGAGGGAATTCTCTGAAGTGTAACAAGAAATGCAAAGCTCTGAGCTGCGAGTATAGGCCCTCTGTTGGTAAGGTCTATGATTACGGTGCTTGGAATGTGTGTCTATTCCCCCACAATCCACATGCTGGAGGCCAGCCCCTAAGGTGATAGTACTGAATGTCAGGGATTTGGGTGATTTGGTTCTGAGGGCTTTGGGGTTTATATCCTTACAAAAGAGCACGAGAGAACAACTTCCCCCCCCCCCCCCCTTCCATTCTTTGGACAGGCAAAAAGTAGGGAGAATAGAAAGACCGGGAAAATTAAGAGAACACCAGAAAGGAAGGTATGGTGATACATGGTTTGCAATCTAAGAAAAAAAGCTTGCCTGAAGATCAGAGGACAGAGCCAGCCACAGAGGTCAGGCAGTGGTGGCACACACCTTTAATCCTAGTACTCAGGAGGCAGAGGCAGAGATCATCTGGATTTCTGTGAGTTCAAGGCTACACTGGGCTACATGAGATGAATCCAGTCTAAAAGAGAAACAGAGCCAGGCAGTGGTGGCACACACCTTTAATTCCAGCACTTGGGATCACACACCCTTTTGTTTGTTTGTTTGTTTGTTTTTGTTTTTCGAGACAGGGTTTCTCTGTGCAGCTTTGCACCTTTCCTGGAACTCACTCTGTAGCCCAGGCTGGCCTCGAACTCACAGAGATCCGCCTGCCTCTACCTCCCGAGTGCTGGAATTAAAGGCGTGCACCACCATCACCTTTAATCCCAGCACTAGGAAGGTTGAAACAGGAAGTGATATGGCTGGGCAGAGAAAGGAATATACCTTGCGGGAGGAGACAGGAGTTTGGCCCTGCTCTTCCCTCCTCTTTCAGGCTGAGGAGTTGGTGAGGGAAGAGGTGGTGGTGGCTGTGACTTGCCCTGTTTCTCTGATCTTTCAGCTTTTGCTCTGATATCTGGCTCCAGGTTTTTATTACAAGACCAACTAGGATTTGTGCTACAGGGAGGGCTGCTTACTCTGGAGCAGTGGTTCACAACCTGTGGGTCACAGCCGCGCTGGGAATCCAATGACCCTTTCACAGGAGCTGCCTAAGACCACCAGATATTTACATTATCATTCATGACAGTAGCAAAATGACAGGAAGTGGCCATGAAAATAATTGTCTGGTTGGGGGTCAGCACACCATGAGGAACTGTGTTAAAGGGTCGCAGCGTTAGGAAGGGTGAGAACCGCTGTTCTAGAATCTGGCTGAAGTGAAGAATGCCCATTCAGTCAACAAAATGAGCTGTGAAGGTTCCAACATAGAGACAAGGTTCCTCTCCCATACAAGTATCTTAAATAGGAATACTAAAATCCTAACAATCTGTGTGGAAGCCCCACAGGTAACTTTGAAGATAGCTTTATTCCCTCCCTAGCTGTGGAGCTGCAGTTTTCTAGAAACCTCAGAAAAAGACCATAAGCGTCATTTGCAGTTGTGTGTGTTTGTGTGTGTATGTGTGTGTGTGTGTGTATGTGTATGTGTATATATAAATAAAAAGTCTTAGCTTCCTTGTGGCAGATGGTGTCCTTGTTAGTATTCTGACCCGCCCCTTGGAAACCCGCCCCTTGGGGCCACCCTGTGTCCTGACATAAAGGCAAAACCCTTGCCCTTCCTGTCTCTCTTCCTCTTCCTCTCTTCCTCTTCCTCTCTTCCTCTCTTCCTCTCTCTCTCTCTCCCCCCCTCTCTCTCTCCACATACCTCTGCTTTCCCTCCTTTCTCTCTTTCTGTCTCTCTCTTTCCTATCTTTCTCTTCATCTCTCTATTATAATAAACACTTTCCACATGGATGCAGTACCTGGGGGTCAGTGACTGTTCGATGCGCCACCATCTGCTGCTGTTTCTGCCCACCGGGCTCCCCTGCACACGTAAGATACCCTGGCCCGGCCAGCTGGGGTCCCCCACGTGATATATCATAACAGTCATACAATCCAACACATCTCCAGGAACCACCTTTGGACAAGGCGATTTCAGAGGCCACCAGAATCATACAATATATGATTCTCTCTTGAAAAGCTCATCCAGAGTTGTGTGTGTGCTATCATTTTTCTAAGTACTATTAGTGCCCATGCTTAAACCTATGTTTAAGCCTCTTCTTAATACACCCCAGCTCTACTTCTATTTAAGGAGTTAGCCTCAAATTAGTTTCAGCATCAATGTCAAGAATCCTAGCTTCACTTGAGTGGAGGTCTCTGTAAGAATTCAGGTGACAGGTGTCAGAGTAGGGCTATGTCTCTGGTTCCTGCTCCTTCTGCCACTGATGCGGGCACAGCCAGAGGCACATTCAATGAGGGCAGCATCCTCATCAGATACTGAATTCCACGCCACAGTCTTAGACTTGCCAGCCTGCAAAACTATGGGCAGTAAACGTCTCGTAAGCCCAAGTGGACTAAGGCAAGGACTTACCATGCCTCCTAAAACCCAACTGAGAAGTGGATTCTGAGGCTTCCTCAGAAGGGTGAACGTCCCCACATATGTAAACCCACCACACACACACACACACACACACACACACACACACACACACACATGCATGGGCGCACACACACATACACACCCACACCCACACACACACACCGTGGCATGGTGGCTGATGGTACATACCTTGCTCATGCTTAGCCAACATTTCTCCAGCAAATTCCCTTGTGTCTCAGAAAGCTCCAAAGCCGTGTTCAGGAAGAAGTCACAACTATGTGCATCTCCCATCAGTATGTAGACATAAGCCATCAGATGGTAGAGCCTTGGGTAGAAGACAGGGCCAATGGTGTCTTCAGCCACAAGGCTCTCCAAGGCCTAGAGAAGACAAACAAGCAGTATAACCAGAGGCTGGGGACATAGATGACTCAAATGGTGCAGTGCCTGTCAACAGGAGTTCAATCCCTAGAACCCACATTTCAAAAGCACGGCAAGAGCTGGGCATGGTGGCATAAACCTTTCCCCAGCACTTGGAAACAGAATTTGAGGTCAGCCTGGTCTATATAGCAAGTTCCGGGATGGCCAGGGCTACATAGAGAGACCTTGTATCAAATAAGTAAATGAATAGATAGATAGATAGATAGATAGATAGATAGATAGATAGATAGATAGATAGATAGGCAGACATATTGATAGACAGATTGACTGATAGATATGACATGTGACATGTGTCACATCTGTGACCTGGAATGGTGTCACAAGCTTAAAATCACAGCCTATTATTGAGGCTATCCCCACAGCTTTCCTAGTAACCACACATCCCCCAAAACACCTCACCATACCTGTGGTTTTTCTTGACTCATGGGAATGAGTCAGTGTTTCCTAGGTATGTGGGAAGGAACTTCATAAAATATTGAAGACCCACTTAATCTGACTTTTGACCTTAGACATTTGGCATATCCTGCAGACAGATCTGTGGTATCCCTGGGTGTGATAGTTTAGGAGTCAATGTGATCTGAATTCTGTCACATGAAGAGATGTGGGGTATCAGCAATTGAGAAGATTGTTCTAAAATGGATCCCGAAGTAAATCATTTCAGGCAATTGGATACCAAAGATCTCAGATGGAGAACTTGGTTGTGAATATGTCCTTAACTCGAGCTCAGATAACAGAACTTGGAGAGGACCTGTGAGGTGGCCCAGACGGTAAAAGGCACTCATCACCATGGAACCCGAGTCCCAGGCCTGGGGAGCCACACCGGCAGCAAAGAACTGGCTTCTGAAAGTGTCCTCTGGGGTCCACAGACACTCTGTCGTATGAACAAGCATGAGCGCACACACACACACACACACACACACACACACACACACACACACACCAAGTGTAAAAGAAGCTTAAATAAAAGAATTATAGGCTGAGAGCATGACTGGACTAAGCATCAGTTCCCACAAAAAGGCACAAAGGGCTGTCTTGAAATCTTGAACCTGGAGGAGGGTAACCTCTATGGACAGTGAAGGAATCACATGTAAAATCCCTTAAAACAAACAACAAACAAACAAACAAAACCCCCAGTAACAGGCAAAACAATACAGTCATTGATAGTCTATTTGACAGCAAATTTCAACAAATGGAAATATATGAATATCCACATGCAGGAAAAACTTGAGTAGTGGTATCATACAGTGTATAAAAAGTACAATCTCTAAATAGAGCAGTTACAATTTGTGGTTTTATTTAAAATTTGCTTACATTTATTGTGTGGAATGTGGTGTGTGTGTGTGTGTGTGTGTGTGTGTGTGTGTTGCTCACATGTGCTACATTACAACTTATGTGTGAAGGTCAAAGAATTACTTTCAGGACTTGGTTCTCTACTCCCACCATGGGTCAAATTCCGGCCATCAGCCTTGGCAGCAAGTATCTTTACCTGCCGAGCTATCCCTCTGGTCCTTTTTTCTAACTTTTTAGGAGGATTGTCTTGAAAAAAACTTTTTACATAAATATGTACAACTTCTGTCATGAGAAGACCGCGAGTCAAGAAGTGGATGGGAGTTCACTAGAGGAGGGGTCTGCCTGTGCTGGGAAGCAGGGAGCAGGCCTCACCTTGAGGAGCTTGACCCCGCTGTTCTGTGCCTTCCTTTCTTCTATTTGCTTCTGGAGGTGGAGAACTTGCCCTTCCATGTACCTCGAGATCCCTTCGTAGTAAAGAAATGTTGGGGTTCTTCGCGCCACGAAAGTTTTAGCTTTATTGGAAAATCTGTGGAAGTCGTGCCATTGCTGAAGTCTGGCATACCTGCACAACCAGAGAAGAAATGAAAATCGGCCCTGCTCTCTGGATGGACCTGTTTCCTGAGAGATCTCTCTGAATGTCAACTTTCAATACCTTGGCCCTCGGCCTGCCTCGGGTCTGACACAGCAGAATGGCAGATGATGTGGATCCAGTGTTGGATTCACCAAGGTTGGTTTTAAATAAGCGGGGTAGCTGTGCAATGTTATTCGTTAAGCGGCGCTGTTACCGTGTGAGAAAAGCCAGGAGGCATGACAAAACCCAGTATCAGAGTTTTTTGGGGGTGGGGTGGGGGAGAAGAGAGCATGGCCAAGTCTACTGGAAAGACACGTGAGGAGAAGGGAGAGAGGGGGCAGGAGGAGAGAGCAGAAGAGAGAGGGGAGGAGTCTCTGACCAGCTTTTTAAGGATCCCCCTGCACATGCGCATGTGGGCTTACCGAGCTATGCCACGCATGCGCAGATTGCGTGACCACGCAGCACGGGTGAGGGTTACGTAGGATCTAAGCCTGGCTACTGAACTGCGCACACGTGCGGTCATATAGCTGGAGGAGTGGCCGGAAAGGGTGGGATCATATGATTCGGGAGGAACAGAGCCCCCAGGGGCACCCATGGAGCACTGGCCGCCATCTGTTATGCTCCTTAGACTCTAGGAAGTGAGACAGATCACACACTTCAGACTTGAAGAAGCTGCCCCGTTGCAAAGAGAGGTGGGCCAGCAGTACTGAGCGGCCCGCAGATGGGCCAGCGTCAGCCGTGGATTTCCAGGTCTAACGGGCCAGGAATTTGTGCAAACAAGCCCTCTAGGTGATTCTTCTGGCCACTAACTGTGAGAAGTATGGGCTGGGGACACAACTGTTCCAACAACATCCCCACTAGGATGGAGAGCGAGGAGGGATAAGCACAACTGTTAGACGTCAGAGCCTTTGAAAATCAATGTGCATTGGGATACCAGTTTGATATTGAGCCTTCTCCGGCAAAAGTAATTTTCTGGATGTTAAGTTTTCCCATGCAATTTAATTTTGTCTTTAAAGCAGGGTCTCATGTAGCCTGGGCCAGCCTTGAACTCCTTCTGAACTCGCCATCCTCTTCCTCTGCCTCCCAAGCACTGGGAACACAGGTGTGAACCACTATGCCCAGTTTCAAATCGTTTATTCACTTTTAATCAGAAGTCATTTCACTTCAGTTTGGAGTTGCTCTCATTTCATTACAAAGCTTTTGATGAGTCACACTAGGCAACCTTGTAAGGATTATGTCCTTAATTACGTCACCAGCCTGCGTCCCAGCCTAAAAAGCGGGCATGCCCTCTCTGTGCCCTCTCTTTCCATATTCTCTCCCCCTCTGCGTGGCCTCTCTCTCCTCTCTCTCTCCTCTCTCTCTCCTCTCTCTCTCTCTCTCTCTCTCTCTCTCTCTCTCTCTCTCTCTCTCTCTCTCTCTCTCTCTCTCTCTCCCTCTCCCAATAAAGCTCTAGAAAGGTAACCATGGCTCATGACTCTCCTCTGTTGGCATGGCCGCCGCCAGGTGCTGCCGCTTAACCAACAAACCTGGCTGTGTATAATGTGAGACGGGAAACAGAACGGGGGGTCTCAGACTAGGAGATAACGCAGAATTTGGTTGTTTTCTGATTTACCTTGAAGCCGTACGTACTGTTCATCTCATTCCTGAAGGCATGGCCCTAGCTACAGGCTTATTAGGCTGGAAACAGTACTTCCTCCTCTCTCCTGAGTGTCGTATGGGCAAAGAGGCAGGATATTTCCCCTCTGCTCTCACTTCTCCAATAAAGGAGTGACTTGGTTGGTTGCTGATTTGGGAGACACTGAGATAAGCATATCTCAGCACCTGTGTGGTCTCTGACATAAGAACCAGTGAGGCCGACAGGGAACATGGCATTGAGTTTCTTGGCCATGGGACAGAAAGAGCCTGCCTTGATTGGGAACCCTGTGGTTTATAGTTCCACCGCCGAGTAATTAGGTCTAATGCTGGAGCTTCTGGGTTATTCTCTGCAGACGTTATATGAGCCCATATCCTCCAACGTCACTACCTCAAAATGACATTTTCCCATCTGTTTAGATCTGGGCAGGTGTATGTGGGCAAGTGGTGCTATTTCTTCTTCCTGAGCCATAGCACCTCTTAGAAATTGGTACAGTTATCCTTCAATAGCTCCTCAGTGCCGGGATACCCCTAGCCTACAGATGCTCACATTCACAGATGCTCACAACTCTTCCATAAAATGGTGCAGCATTCACCAACCCCATGCACATCTTCCTGCCTCCTCACTGGGTTACTGATAATACCAACTGCGATGTAACACTATGTGAACAGTTGTTACATTTATTGTTTAAGGAGTAATGACTAGGAAGCAGTCTCCACATGTTCAGGACACTTGAAACTTCCCTCCATGCCTCATAGCTTCTCTCTTAGGCACACAGAATCCACAGACACAAAACTGGCCGCCCAAGCTGTCTATGCTGGGGGCTTTGTATTCCTGTGCCATTGAGACAGCTGAGACAAAATTACTTTTCTGTCCTCGGTTAAAGGTTTCTAGAGGATGGATCTGGATCCCTTGGGTGGCTTTCTCTATAAATATTTCCTGGCACCTTTAAGCTGTTTCAGATGTAAACTATGAATGTTTTCTTTCTTTTAAAGGATTTCATTGAACTCTTGTTTGGGATTTAACTTTTTCACTTGAGAAAGGAAATGGCATGCAACACATTGTTACCAGACAGCGATGCAGGAGTAAAGTCCCAGGAGCAGTCCACTCTGGAACTTGAGGATTCTGTTGTCTTCATTGTTGTGTACGAATTCCAAACATTCTTCAAACGTTCTATAAATGAAGCCTAGAAAGGAGAGAAACAGAGTGATCTTGTGGTAGCATGGCGCGGGGATCGGGGAGGCAGAGTCTTGCCGGCTTTTATTTTGCAATAGAATTTCCCACTGCAGAGGACTCGCCCACTTCTGTGTTGGACCCAACAATATGTGACTGACATAAAAAAATGTTTTAGAATGTTTTTGACTTAGCAGACCGCAAGCTTCTACCAACTCAAGCTTAAAGCTAAGAGTGTCTCCAGACAACCTCTGAGGCCTATAGCAGAGGTCTGTCCACTTCCCCGTAATGGATCTCTCTGACGTTCCTACTTATATACTTGAAAAGCACCTTGATTTATGACTTTCCTTGTAATATTATTATAAAAGAGTTCAAGGAACTGGTTCCATGTTGGAGCATAGAATTGTGTTCCTGGGCCATCGTCTTTCATGTTTGGCTCCAGAATAAAGTCTTTCTTATCCTCTGAGTTAAGAGCTGTTTTTGTGTGGACATTAGCAGCAGCTACTAATGCCTGTGAGGGCCATTCTCAACAGGCTAACCATTGTAGGCTTGTAAAAGCCTAAACCTGGCAACACATTGTCACTGACCATGCTCCTGCTCAAGAATCATGCAACCAAGTTACAAAAGATCTCATAAAGTTTTAAGTAAATTTACAATTTTATTGGGCCAAGTGCTGGGTAGTTTTGTTGGTTTGTTTGTTTTGTTTTGTTGTTGTCAATTTAACATAAGCTAGAGTCATCTAGGAAGAGGGAACCTCAATTGAGAATATGCCTCTATCAGTCCTGTAGGTCCTGATGTGGGAAGGTCCAGCCCATGGTGGTAGGTGGTCCTGGGTTGTGTTAAAAAATAGTCTAAGATGGCCGGGCAGTGGTGGCGCACGCCTTTAATCCCAGCACTCGGGAGGCAGAGCCAGGCGGATCTCTGTGAGTTCGAGGCCAGCCTGGGCTACCAAGTGAGCTCCAGGAAAGGCGCAAAGCTACACAGAGAAACCCTGTCTCGGAAAAACCAAAAAAAAAAAAAAAAAAAAAAATAGTCTAAGCATGTCAGAAGAACAAGCCAGTGAGCAGCACTCTTTCATGACCTCCGCTTCTGTTCCTGCCTCCAGGTTCCTACCTTGAGTTCCTGCCCTGACTTCCCTTAATAATGAATTGTAACCACGAAGGTGAAATGCATCCTTTCCTCCCCCAGTTGCTATTGGTCATGGAGTTTTATCACAGCAACCAAGACCAAACAACAGCAGTCCAGACTCACACAACGGCAACACGTTGCCTGCAGGCCATGTGTTGGGCATGCTTTTCCACATGAAGTCATCACTAAATCCTGCAAAAATTAAATACTCCCAGTAAAAGGCACATTGTAAAACAATGCCAGTGACTACACTCATTCAGAAGTTGATTCAATTCGGGGGTTGGAGATTTAGCTCAGTGGTAGAGTACCAAGCGTGAGGCCCTGGGTTTGATCCTCAGCTCAAAAAAAAAAAAAAAAAAAAAGAAGTTGATCCAACAGCTCAGACCTACAAGCTTCTGTTGAGCTGAAACCTCTAGCTCCCGCCTGCTTGATCCGGAAAGCCCCATTCCTGTCTCTCCCACCCTCTAAGAGAATCTCCAACAAAGAAAAGGCACCAAAAAGCCCAATTCTGTCTTTTAGCAGCTGTGGCAGCTCCTCCCCTGAAGATGCCGGTAGCTGAGACCCTGCCTAAAGAGGTCAGCTTTTGACCATACTTGGGCACAACCCCAGCATGTGGAGAACACACTGTCACCCCTCACTTCCGGGGTGTATTAGTTCCCTGCTTTGGTTAGGGCACGTGATTTCTCCCGATCTCTGGGGCTGCAGGGCTCACCCGGGAGTTGCTTTGCTCAAATAAACCTGTGCTTTGGCTTTTCCACCTTGGTTTGCTCTAGATTACTGTGTAGGTGGAGAGACCTATTATCTCATTACAGAAAACCCATTCTCTTCCCCTAGATTTTTACTATCCTTTGTCACTGATCTCCCTAGCCCCACCTCAGCCTCAAGCACAACTTTTTCTCCCACTTCAAGACAGAGTCTCACTATGCAGTTCTGGCTGTCCTGGAACTCACTGTATAGATCAGGCTGGCCTTGAACTCCCAGACATCTGCCTGCCCCTACCACCCCACTGCTGTGATTAAAGATGTGCACTACTATCCCTGGCATTCAATGTTCCCTTACAATTTTGCTAAATAATAATTGTTAAATAACTCCTTGAATCATATCACCAGGCTCTCTCCATCCCTGAACACTAAGTCGGTGGCCCCAAAGCCCTGAGAGTTGCCTCATCACTCCAGCATGGGGATTCACTCCCATTTCCTTTTTTTTTTTTTTTTGAGACAGGGTTTCTCTGTGTAGCTTTGCACCTTTCCTGGATCTCACTCTGTAGACCAGGCTGGCCTTGAACTCACAGAGATCTGCCTGCCTCTGCCTCCCGAGTGCTGGGATTAAAGGCATGTGCCACCACCGCCCCACTCCCATTTCTTTTAGTTCCTGAAGCCAGAATAAATTCCATGCTTACCAGAATAAAGCATGATGTCCAAACAGACAAAATAGAAAAATGCCTTGCTGAAAATGTGCTCTTCTGTTACAGAAAAGTCCCACAACAATTCTAGAACCTGGACCAAATGCTTGTATCTGTGGAAGAGAATGAGAAAGCAGTGAGAGGAAAGGATGGAGTTCAGTCCTGGTCTAGGTTAGTCTTGGTCATGAGCAGTAATTCAGAAACAAATACAACTCTTAGACTTCAGCTGAGGGGCGTGGTGGTGCACACTTTTAATCCTAGCACTCAGGAGGCAGAGGCAGGAGGATCTTTGAGTTTAAGGTCAGCCTGGTCTACAGAGTGAGTTCCCGGACTGCCAGGGCTGTTACACAGAGAAACCCTGTCTTGAAAAAACAAAAACAAAAAAACAAAAAACAACAACAAAAACAAAAACAGACTTCAAACCTTCCCTTGCTCAGAACTAGAACCTTAGTCTCCAGCTGGATGCCCCCCAACAGTTCTTTTAGGGATCCTCCAGATCAGGGAGATTAGAGTCAGGCCAAATAGGCCAGGATCTTCAAATCTTTGTTGCTGTTCTTCAGGCATGCACAGTGCTTTCTTTAACTTCCCTGTACCTGGCAGTGATAGAGGCCTAGTTCCCACAATAGGTGTGACTGATTGGCCTTCTGTCCCTGGCGAGAGCAACCAGATCAGAGATAATGAACACAAAAGAACTCCATTAAAAGAATTAATGGGGGGGGGAGTAATATTGATAGATAAAAGATGACAGTTATCAGTTACATTATCTTGCCATGAACTGCACTTCCTTTCCTATACTATGGTCAGGGTGAAACAAGTCAGAACCCCCAAACAGCTTTCTGTTCTAGTGAGCTTTGCCACCTGGATAGCCTAGCGTCATCTGAGAGAAGAGCTTCCTGACTGAGGAATTGCCTAGATCAGATTGATGTGTGGGCATGTCTGTGGAGGATTGTCTTGATTATCAATTGATCATAGAGGGCTACTGGGGGAGTCACCATCTCTAGTTCTAGAAGCTAGCTAACCCTGGACTGGAGAGGGAAAAAGAGAGCAAGACTGCTGTAGAATAATCCTTTTATACACTGAAGATTTGTCACTGTGATGGGTTTAATAAAGAAGCTGACTGGCCAATACCTGAACAGGGTAAAGTTAGGCAAGAAAGTCAAACTGAGAATGATGGGAAGAAGGGCTGAGTCAGAAGGGTCACTAGCAGATGCAGAGAGAAGCAAGATGGAGATGCAATACTGAGAAAAGGTACCAAGCCATGAGGCAAAGCATAGATAAGAAATATAGGTTAACAAAAATGTAAGAGTTCAGTAACAAGCCTGAGCTATTAGCCAATCATTTAATTAATATTGCTATTGGTCAAGCACTTACAATTAATATTATGTTTCTGAGTAATTATTTGAGAGTGGCCATGGCACAGGAAAACTCTGCCTACATAAGCCAGCAAGAAGCCATGGTTTCTGTTCAGGTTCCTGCTTGAGTTTCTGCCCCAAATTTCCTCAAGGGTGGACTGTGACCCAGAAGTGTAGGCTGAAGTAAACACTACCACTACCACCCCCCCTCTGCTTTTGGGCAGAGTGTTCTATCACAAGCAACAGGAAGGAAAGTAGAGTCCTAACTTTGGAAAATGCTTTAGGACAAATACCTGCTTTTCAAGAAGAGAGATTTACTCAGTCTGCAGAGAACCATATGGTATTTGTTGGGATTCTGGAGAAGAGACCACATCTTATAGGCTCGGGAACCTGGGAAGAAAGCAAATGTGTGGTGTGTCTGGAGTTATCACATGTAACTTTATGCCCTTTCTTGCCTAGCTAGCATTTACCTAACTCAATGGCCAAGTCCAGATGACCCATTAATAACTTGATATGGCCCAGTGTATCAGCCGCATAAGCCATGATTTTGATGGCCTCGCCTTTCACGGGGAGGTTCAAGAGCTGCTCCATGACCAGGGTTTCATATTTGAACCATACACCCTGGTATCCAGTCAAATGGTGGTACAGTGAATAGTCCAGAAAAGCCTTGATGATCTACAAGGGTACAACAGAGAGAGAAGGAGAAAAACTGAGGAAGAATCCCAAGGTGAGAGACTCAGTGCCTACCAGGAAACTCTGCTTATTAAATTTGGACTGTAGCTAGTCATTGGGCCAATGCCATGGACTTAGGTGCAGAAGCCAACTAGGTGTCTGCCACTTGCTTACTGTCTTCCAGGATAAGCTGCATGGTCTTGTTTGTATACAGTCTTTAACATAAATACAAACATTTTAATTCGTATGAAAAATAAAAACAGTAGGTTACACATGTGGATAAATGGCTGCACAGCACAAGACTGAGCAGATGCAATCAGGTCTACACAGTAGGTAGTTAGGTTAAGGTAGAGGGAGCATTTGAGAGAGAAGAATTGGCCTTTCTTATGCATTGCTTTTGTGATGCATAAGAAATGTAATGGTTTGCTTTGTCTGTCTGATAAAGGACTAATTTAAAACATAATTGGAGATTTGAGAAGCTGCCTACTCTTTAATCAAATCTTTAAAATGAGAAGTTGCCTCAGAATATAAATGCTTAGAGAAATGCAAAGACAAAAGAATTCCTTTTGAAGAATCAGTTTACACACACACACACACACACACACACACACACACACACACACACTTATACATGCACTCATACATACATACATAATACATCTATAAACTGCTTTGAAAAATAAAGACAGGAGAATAGACTAATAATGGATTCTCTAATAGTCCAAGTATTTATTATGTTGGGGTGATTGTACAGGGGAGGCTTTTTAAGACTTTTTTTTTTTTAAAGATTTGTTTATTTATTATGTATATAGTGCTCTGCCTGCATGTGTCCCTACAGGCCAGAAGAGGGCACCAGAACTCATTACAGATGGTTGTGAGCCACCATGTGGTTGCTGGTCTACAGAGCTCTAGTTCCAGGACAGCCAGGGCTATACAGAGAAACCCTGTCTCAAAACAAACAAACACACAAACAAACAAACAAACAAACAAACCACCACCACCAACAACAAAACAATCAAACAAAACAAAATAAGACACGCAATTACAGTGAATCTATAAAGCACACACACAAAAAGATATTTACAAAAACTTAATACAATGCCACACTTCTCATTGTATTTTTCTGATGTTGTTTGGAGAACTGTATTGAATAATGCTAATTATGTTGATATACACTTTTTACTGTTGTTTTTAAGAATTTTAGCTGGGCGCTGGTGGCACACGCCTTTAATCCCAGTACTTGGCAGGCAGAGGCAGGTGGAGCTCTGCAAGTTCAAGGCCAGCCTGGTCTACAAAGTGAGACTCTGTCTCAAAAAACAAAAAAACAAAACCCACAAACTTTAAGTTTTTCTCACTTGGTGTCCTATAATATCAATTCCAACCCACAAAAGCAAAAGCAGTTTGATTCTAACAGTGGAGTCATCTGGGGGCCAAAACATTAGTTAGCTGCTGGCAAAACCACCCAGCCAGAGAGGCTTCCATTACAACCATGTGATTTTCAGGTCCCGTCGGCTTTGGCTAGGAGGTTTGTTGCTACTGCTTTTCTAAATGCGATGCAGCAGTTTCAAGGACAGCTACAAACATACCTGGAAATTATTTTGAGTTTCCAGCGAGGCGTTCATTTGCATCATGGCTGCCAGCTGGCCGTAATACTTGTAGTGGAAAAAGAGGTTCAAGCTGTAGATCTTCCACAGCAAGGAGAAGCAGGAAGCTTGCAGGTGGAGTTGTGCCAGTTTCTTCCTGTCATCAGAACGGCAGATGGACAGAGGGAAGGGTTCCTGATCACTGGGCTCATGTGCTCAGGCTCCCTGTGCCCTCCTGTTCTCCCAGAGTCCTAACCTGAACTGGAGGCCTGACTCATGACTGATGATCACATGCATTTTTATGAAGCACTGAAGTATGTTACATTGAATTAACTAGGTGAACCTGTCTAAACTTCACCTTCTGTGTGAAATGGGGTCAAATCATCCCCTCTTTCCCTATAAACTCAAATGTGGAGAATGACACCCATGTGCCTGTAACCAGCTTCACTTTTTACCTAAACTATGTTATGGGGAGAGAAAGATGGCTCAGTGGTTAAGAGCACTTGTCGTAGAGGACCCAGGTTCAATTTCTAGTACCCCCATGATGGCTCAAAATCAACCTAAATACAGTTACAGGGGATCTGACACCCTAGTCTGACCCTAGTGGGCACCAGACATGCACACGGTACACAGACATACATCTAAGAAAAATATTCATACAGATAAAAGTAAATTAAAAAACAGAAAGCCCCATGTCATCACAAAATAGATATCATGGTCTCCATTTTATAAGGAAGAAAATGTGCTTCATACAAATGAAACGGGTTAGTTCCAAATACTCACGTGCTATCCTGCCTCTGTCTCCCAAGTACCAAGATTAGAGACATGTGCTACCAGCTTCATTATTTTCTTTCTAAACATTCATTTTATTTACTTATTTTGTGTGTTTTATAGGCGCATGTAATGCCCACACCTATGCATAAGAGTATATCAGATCCCTCAGAACTGGAGTTACAAGCATTTGGGGGATGCATGCTATAGTAGTTTAAATGAGAATGTCCATCACAGGCTCTGGCATTAGAATACTTGATTCCCAGTTAGTTGGGGAGGCTGAGAAGATGTGGCCTTCCTGGAGGAAGGCTGTTGCTGGGGGCCGGTTTGGGTACCATATAGAGTTCACTCTGTTTCCTGCTTATGGTTCAAAATGTAAGCTCTTAGTTGTTTCTCCCACCATGCCTCATCTTGCCTCCATGCTTATGGCTTATCATATGTGTGCTGGGATCCAAACTCTAGTTTTATGATTGTTCAGTAAGCATCCTTAACGGCTGAGATATCTTTCAGCCCTTCGATCATTATTTTTTTTATAGTTCACTTATAGACCAAATCTTAGCTACATTTTAAATTAATGAACACCCATCCCTAATGTAACCCTTATCAAATTCATAGAATAGGGAAATTTGTCCTTTGGCAGATATCCTCAAGGCCTGCTAATTTTCTTTGAGGTAAAAATAATATTTAGGGGCAGGAGAGATGGCTTAGAGGTTAAGAGCACTGACTGCTCTTCCAGAGGTACTGAGTTCAATTCCCAGCAACCACACAGTGGCTCACAACCACTTGTAATGAGATCTGGCGCCCTCTTCTGGCCTGCAGGCAGAACACTGTGTATAGAGTAAATAAATCTAAAATAATAATAATAATAATAATAATAATAATAATAATAATATTTAGTATCTCCATAAAGCATGAGGCTTACAGTTGAGGTTCTATAGAACATGGCCCTAGTTCTGATATCTGATTCTAGATCCACGGGAGAGTCACTGTATGAGTAATAACAAGAATTAGTACTCACTTTGTGTGGTAGTTTGAATGTAATTGGCCCCCATATGCTCATAGGAAATGGCACTATTAGGAGGTGTGGTTTTGTGGGGTAGGTATGGCCTTTTTGGAGGAAGTGTGTCACTGTGGAGGCAGGCTTTGAGGTTTCATATATGCTCAAGCCACGCTCAATGTCTCAGCTCACTTCCTGTTGCCTGTGGGTCAAGATGTAGGACTCTTAGCTCCAGCACCACATCTGACTGCACACTACCATCTCACGCCATGACGATAATGGACTAAACCTCTGAACTGTAAGCCACCCCAATTAAATGTTTTTCCTTTATAAGAGTTGCCATGGCCAGGCGGTGGTGGCGCACGCCTTTAATCCCAGCACTCGGGAGGCAGAGGCAGGCAGATCTCTGTGAGTTCGAGGCCAGCCTGGTCTACTGAGTAAGATCCAGGAAAGGTGCAAAGCTACACAGAGAAACCCTGTCTCCAAAAACCAAAAAAAAAAAAAAAAAAAAAACCTAAAAAACAAAAACAAAAACAACAATAACAAAAAAATGAGTTGCCATGGTCATGGTGTCTCTTCACAGCAATAGAAACCCTAATAGAAACCCTAACTAAGATACTTTGTGAAGGAATTCCGTGGAATTCTTTGACAAAAGCTACTTGTGAAGTGCTCGGGGCATCCTGGCCCTGGCCATCTCATCCTATGAGTGAGGGTTTGAGGTCCTGGAGCACCAGGCTGTGAGGACAGACGTGTGCTGTATGGCAGCCGTCCTTACCTGGGGAGTGGAAGTGAGACCCTCAGTTGTTCCCAGCTCCTTCCCTTACCCTGGTAGCGAGCCCTCCTGGGGATGCAGGGCCATCAAGTGGGAGAGTCTGTTCTTTTCAACATGCATTTGGAAGATCAGGGTGATTACATTGGAGGGAAACATTCGGTTGAGAAACTTGAGCGCCTTTTTTAGCATTTTCTTGGCGAGTACCATCTGCCCCATATTAAAACAGACCTAAGGAAGAAGGAAAGGGGCAGAGGAACCAACAGTAAATTTGGAGGAATACTTATCTCAAAAAGTTGAACTGTGGCCAGGAACAAAATCTTTTTTTTTTTTTTTTTTTTTGGTTTTTCGAGACAGGGTTTCTCTGTGTAGCTTTGCGCCTTTCCTGGAACTCACTTGGTAGCCCAGGCTGGCCTCGAACTCACAAAGATCCGCCTGCCTCTGCCTCCCGAGTGCTGGGATTAAAGGCGTGCGCCACCACCGCCCGGCACAGGAACAAAATCTTTATGCGCTCTAACATAATATTTAAAATATTTAATGTTAAAATTGAATTAATATGAAAATGTTATTGGATGCCTGCACAAGAAAGACTGAAGAGTAGGGCTTGGCGTTGAGTTGTGTATCATATAAGGGAATGTTTACCCATGCATATGCACTGTTACAAAGACATTTCATAAGCATGTCAACCTACTTGGTAGGGAAGATATCAAGTTATAGCGAGGAAGTATTGAGTCAAGCTTGGAGTTCTAAACTCTGTGAGAAGAGGCTATAGAATATGTACGGATGACTTTTACTCCTCCTGTGGACTGCCTTAGGACTCCAATGTAATGGTTCCTTACCTGACCTTTGAGACTATAAAATGTAGCGTGTTCAAAGGTCTGACTCCAAGAGTGTTCATTCGTCAGGGTCTTCAGCAGCCTTTCTCCCTCGTCCAAATACATGTATGCCTGCAACCAGCAAAGAAAACGGAGAAGCGGTGAGTTCTAATAGAGGGTCTCTTGTCCCCGATACTGCCAAAGCAAGGGAGGCAGGAGCCACTTCAGGGCCCAGGTCATCCTAGGTCTGCTCTCGTTGGTTATTTTGGACCTCTACACTAGACAGAAGCTGGGTGGGTATCTTCATGTCTACCTCTGTCTGCTGGATTTAGCGATCACTTCTTTCTGTTTCATTATAGGCATGTAGTTACCTCAGTTCAAGGGGCATGTTGCCATGGGAACAGTTTTCCTGGGGAAGTGTTAACTAGTGCTCTGGTGGCCTCAAGTTTGTCTGTATGATGGTTTAGCCAAACTGTACGGAGACAGAAGTGGGGGAGCCTCTGAGGGCGACAGGACCGAAATAAATTCCTATCAGCCAGGAAACCCATCGCTCGTCTGTGCTCCGTAGTACTGTTGGACAGCAAGGTGTAAACCACTGGGGTTTACTAACGAGGACTGTGATGCAAATGAAACGTTTATACTGAGAGTGAACCCAAATCATTTGCATGTAAGTCCAGTTTCCTCTCTCCCAGGTAGACAATTTCAAGAGTGGCAATATTTCATTAATTAAGGAAAGATTTGGTTTGTAGCCTAGGCTGGTCTTGAACTTGCTATGTAGCTTAGATTGACCTCAAGCTTGTGATTCTTCTGCCTCAGCTTCCAAAGTATACCACCATGCCTGGCTTGGTTGTAGTACTTTAATCAGTTATTAATTACTTTTTTCAAGACAGGGTCTTGAGTATCCTAGGTGGGTGGTCATGAACTTGCCATATAGCTAAATCTGGCCTTGAATAGATCCTGATCTTCTTGCCTCTACCTCCCAAGTGCTGGCACCACAGGTGCATGCCACCATGCCAGGCATGATGTATGATGATTGTGGTGGTTTGAACAGGAATGGTTCCCATAGGCTCAGAGATATGAATACTTGGTCATTAGGGAGTGGCACTATTAGGAGGTGTGGCCTTGATGGAATAAGTGTGGCCTCATTGGAGGAAGTGCGTCACTGGAAGAGGGCTTTGGAGTTTCAGAAACTCAAGCCAGGCCCAGTAGCTCTTTTTTCCTGCTATCTGTGCATCTGGGTGTAGAACTCTCATATCCTTCTCCAGCACCATGTCTACCTGCATGCCACCATACTTCCATGATGACAATAGACTAAACCTCTGAACCTGTAAGCAAGCCCCCAGTTAAATGCTTTCCTTTATAAGAGTTGCTGGGGCCATGGTGTCTCTTCACAGCCATAGCACATTGGCTAAGACAATGATGGTGGACAACAGCAGCTTACCTTATAGTTGTCTCCCAGGATGAGATAAGCAGATGCAACTTCTAGGAAGTAGTATAGGGCTTTGTTGTTTTCTTCCAAGGCTACCAAATGCTGGGCCAGTGGCAAGATGACAATCTGGAGCAGCTCCTCACACTGGCATGACTCCAGAGGGATGATGTCATCCTGAGATGACTCCATCTTTGCAATAACATTGTCAAAGAAATGCAATATTATATTCCTTGTTTCTGCATCACTGTTTAAATACAAGAATAAGCAGATCATCCATAAATTACAGACACAGCACAGATTTTGATGTGAAATTATCTTTGAAGACTAACAAAGTCCAGTGTTGCTCTCACCGACTGGTGAGATGCACCATGCAGCCCTGTCATTCCCCCTGGGTACCTAAGAGGCCTCAAGGTTGGCCCAGAAGTGACCCGAATGTCATGACAGTTGCTTCTTTTCTATCTTCTAAAAACTACGTATGTGCATACCTGCGATTCTCGGGGAATTTGTATTTCTTAGGGAGCTCTGATTTAGAAAAGCTGACTTCCTCTTCAGCTAGAAAATAATTGAGCAAGTGAGATGTTTGCTATCCACCAAAGACTCTTATTCCCTTTACCCACCAAGGAACCACATTTCCTAGTCCATCTGTGTCCCGTCCTCCTCCACCACCACCACCACCACCACCACCACCACCACCACCACCCACCCCCTAGACACCTCAGCTTAGAAAAAGCCATGTGGTTCTCTTCTTAGGTAGAATCATATCAGAAGTGATGGATGTCACTTCTGAAGTAGATGGGTTTCTATCCTGGTCTTTCCTTAGATAGGAAAGCAGCTAGATCTGAACAGCCAAAGGAAAGCAAAACACTGACCAGGAGGAACCTGAGTCTATAGGTGTCTGCCAGGCCACTTGTCAAATTTTCAGGGGATTATTACAAAGGCAGGTAAATAAATTCTCATTCCACTGTGCTAACCCACTGAAATGCCAGTTTGTTATAGCTGATAACATTATTCTGACCCACTTAACACGCTACAATTAAAACTAGTTTAACAATCATAAAGTAACATTAATGTGTAGTGAAGAAAGAAATTTAAACACACACACACACACACACACACACACACACACACACACACACACACGCACATACTTACGTAGGTTGTTTTGTTTTGTTTGTGATGGGCTCTCATATACCCTGACTGGCCTTGAACTCAACTTGTAACCAGGGATAACCTTCAACTTCTCGTCTGTCTGCTTTTGCCTCCCAAGAATGAGAACTTCGGGGAGTGCAGTGCTAAGAGTCAGACTCGGGGCTCTGCATATGCCAGGCAAGCGAGCACTCCACTGACTCTACCTACATGCTCCAGGAAACCCAAACGAAGTGCTCCAGAGGCTAACTTAAGGAGATAAGGTCTTGAATTAGACATCTTCCATCTAATGAGACTTCAATCGGTTAGAAAGTCCTACCTCAGAATCGTTGCCAGTGGCAGAGGTAGCACCACAGCCGAGCTCCTGGGCTCCAAGGTTTAACAGCTAATGAATGTAACTCCATAGATTTGTCTTGTTTTGTTTGAGAGAGAGTTTTACTATATAACCTAGGCTGTCTGCAGCCCAAGCTAGCTCCCTGTTCTCCCTCCTCTTGCCTTGGCCTCCACACACCTGAAGAGATCTTTTAGTTCATAGGAATGCAATTTGAATATTCTGGGCTCATCCTTATCAAGTCCCCGACTTGTGTGACCACCACCCTGCATGCAGAGCTTTGCCATGGTTCTTAGCACACTGCATAAGAATCCTACCACTTGATCTCTAATTAATCCTTTGTGATTCACGCAGCTCCATCTAGAACCTCACTTTAGACAGCGGCATTCACTGTGTCTTGGTTTCTTGGTACAGGTTTAAATGTCAGTAGCATTCTATGCATATATTACCTTTGTTTTCTCTGAGACAGGTCTCTTGGGGCCCAGGCTGGCTTTACACTTGCCATCTAACCAATGATGACCTCAACTCCTAATCTTCCTGCCTCCATCTTCCAAGTGTTGGGATTACAGGTATGTACAACACTCAGTTTAGTTTTCTAATAGTAATAAATATATTTTCAATTTTGAAAAATAATGTAATGCTGAGGATAATGATAGTAGTCAGCACTCAGTGACAGTTATGTACATTTCTCTGACACCTTACTTGCCCTAGTGGCATGAGACCTACCACTGATGTTCCATCTTCTGTGTGCTTAAGCCCTTGGAAGACTTGACTGTAAGATTCTAAACTTAAAAATGGACCCTTTTATTTACTTATGTGAGTGGACGTATGTGCCACAGTGTGCATGAAGAAGTCAGAGGACAACATGTGGGAAGTAGTTTCTTTTTCTGTCATGTGGGTCCGAGGGATCAAACTCAGTTGTCAGGTTGACAGCAATCACCTCTCCCCTCTGAGCCATTTCAAAGTCCCTGATATTTCCTCTCCTCCTCCTCTCTCTCTCTCTCTCTCTCTCTCTCTCTCTCTCTCTCTCTCTCTCTCTCTCTCTCAATGGAAGGCAGGGCTGGGTATGATTGTGCATGACTGTAAAAGTACCACTCAGAAGGACCACTCAGAAATTCAGGCCGGTCTGGTCTAAGTAGTGAGTTCTAGGCTACCAGGGCTATATAATGAGACTCTGTCTCAAATGAAAGATGGGGACAGAGACAGAATGAGAGCTGAAGGGGAAGAGAGTTAACTGAAACTAAAGATGTACATATGAAAAAGCCACATGGAAACCTACTATTTTGTTAGCCAATTGTTTGAAAAAAGAAGTTTGAAGGGAAGTACCCTGTGTGAATGGACAATGTTGCTCCCACAAATCATAGGTTGTTAAACAGAAACGCCAGAACCAGGCGTAAGATACCTCTTTGTGGTCAGCAAGGACCCAGACCGCCCCCCCCCCCAAAAAAAAACCCAACACAGGCTATTTCCATTTATCTTAGATAATAGGATAGCCTATTGTTGTTGCTTTGCTAAAATGACATGGTATCAAAGTGCCTTCTAAACGTTTCCGTTTACAGCCATAGATTGGCGCCGCTCTCAGCCTTGGTCCGGAGCTTCTGTTTGCAGTAGGTGATGGTTAATGTAGAGACTCAACACTGGATAGAGTACTGAGCAGAAGTGACTGTGGACATCTGTTTTGACTCCTCAAGGCTCAGGGAACATCATGGAGGACAGCCCACATGCCACCTACTGGATTCCATCCCTTGCTGTGAGACATTTTGATGTCAGCTCAGCTGCCCTTCATTTGCCAGAGCTCTGTATGGAAGTCACAGTGAGATGGACTCCGCTCCCCTAGGTACATTGCTAGCTCTTCCCTGCCCTGTGGACCTATCATGTGGCTTGCGTCCCAAACCCCCGGGGATTGAAGCCTTTAAGGTCCTGACCCAATACACATAGATTTTAATCTCTAAGACTTCCCAGCAAGAGTTGGGATTGGTGAGAAGTGAAGTAAATTTTACCTTTGTATCCTTGAGACTTGGCCATGTTCTTGACAGTTCTTATATCCAAAGTGTTGAGTCGAATGTCCACTATAAAATGGTGGTAAGGGATGAAGTCCCCGTTCCCGCAGTGGTTGCAGCGGTGGGCACTTTCCTCCAAAAAGCGGGCGCATTTCAAATGCAGGACTTTCTTCTGGTCCTTGAGCCACAGTTCGTAGGCTGTTTTCTGCATTATAGGTCTGCAGAACCGAAGCATGTGGCACTCAATCACCTCCCCTTCCATTTCACGGAGCTCCTCTTCGCTAAGGGCTAGAAGGAGAAGGAAGGACTCTTCAGGCAGGCAGCAGGCCACATTCCAGCTGCTCCTTCCTCACATACATCAGTTCTTTATGGCTTTTTGGTAGGTTGTTTTTGTTTTGAATTGTGTGGTATTGGGGATTGAACCCAGGGCAATGTGCATGCTAGGCCAGTGCTCTGTCTCTCCACTACATCTCCAGTCCTCTTAGCCCTTTCATCTAGATAAGCCTCTAACCAAGGGGCATACAGATGTTTTCCAGGTACTACTCACCTAACCCCTCGTTGGACTTGAGGGACATAGAGCGATAATGCACCTCAAACGTGGTCACATTCTGTTTCAGGGCTAGTTGAAGATCTTTGCTGCTCCGGAAGCAATCAAAAACATTGGACTTCACTAGAGTGGCCAGGGCCTTGATCATGGTTTTCATGTTCCAGCAGGGGAGAATCTCAAACAACAGCTCCGTGGTGAAGGTTAGGCCAATGATGGCGGCACATCGTACCAGCATCTGATGGGAAAGGCTCATGCTGTCCAGCTGGACCAGAGAGATTTCTGCGGGTGGAAAAGCCACACAATGGGATGCAGGTTATCCACCGTCATCAGATGCATGCTTGAGGCAGATGACTGTCCAGAGCTACAGTTCTTGTTTGTAGAAACCTAGCTAAGCCAAGTCAAAAGAAGTAATTGCTTAGTACCCAATTTATAGATACCCCTCATGCTGGGAACATACAAGATGCAGTTTCTATGGTCTGTCTATATGACATGAATAAGATGGATTTTAGGGTATTCTAGTTTAGTGTTGAAAGGCGACAAAGGTATGTGAGAAGTCACAGGAGGCCATATAGTCAGGTTTCCCATTCTTGTCTGTTGAAGACTTCCCCGGCTGTCCCAGCTGTCTTCACTGGCTCTCCTTTCCCTGGACCCACTCAGCAGTAAGTACAAGGCTCTCCCTATCTGTTCAAGGGATTCATTTATGCTCAGGACACACATAATCATCTCCATTGTATGAGCAAGGCTCAAAGAGCCCAGAGCACCAGTCCCAACTCTTCATCTAAGCATGAACATAGTTCATGTGTTCCTGGTCTTTTGGTTTTTGGGATATATGTGGTGTGTGTGTGTGTGTGTGTGTGTGTGTGTGTGTGTGTGTGTGTGTGTGTGTGTGTGTGTGTGTGTTTTCTGGGGCCTAAACTCAGGGCCCCCAAGCATGCTCAACAACTAGCTCTACCACTGAGCTACATCCCTAGCCCCTTTTAGACACTTTTTAAAGTAAGATTTATTTATTATGTACACAGTGCTCTGTCTGCATGTATGCCTGCAGGCCAGAAGAGTATGCCATATATCATTTTAGATGGTTGTGAGCCACCATGTAGTTGCTGGGAATTGAACTCAGGCAGTGCTCTTAACCACTGAGCCATCTCTCCAGCCCCTAAACTCTTAAGTTTTTTTTGTTTGTTTGTTTGTTTTTTTTTACAAATATGGGTGAATCTGTGTCAGGACATGTTCACTGAGTGCATTGGAGGCCAGAAGACAGAGTCAGATCCCCCAGGACTGGAATTACAGGGGCTGTAAGTCACCCTGTGGGTGCTGGAAACAGAACCCAGGTCCATTGCAAGAGCAGTATGGAATCATCTTTCTAGCCCACTTCTTGGACATTTTATATCCATTATACACAAAATTTGAATTTCTCAACATGTTCACAGAACACAGGTAGGTGGAAGCTGAAAGTAAGTTAGGATACCTTCATACTTCAGGAGACTCAGTGAATGAAACATAAATACTTGTTGCAGACAAAGGCTCCAAATGACCCTAGGCCATCCTTCCAAACATTTAAAGTTACTTCTGGATGGCATAGATTGGAGCTGCATACAGGCTACAAAATGAATTCAAATTCATTGTCCTTGAGTGAAACAATACATTTTAAATACAAGCTCTTTGTCATTTCTTTCTCATACTATGTTAGAAAATGTCTCAGTGTTAGATGTTTCTTTCTTATGATTGGTTTCAGCTTAATTAACAATGCATTAAACTCCATTATTTGTATAAGTATATATGTGCAAATAAATGTTTGTATTTGCACATGTACTTACGTGTGCTTGTTTGTGTGTATGCACTTAGAAGCCAGAAGTCCACATTGAGAGCCGTCTTCAATCACACTTCACCTTATTTACTTACTTTCTTGTTTTTTGAGACAGGATTTCTCTGTGTAACCATAGCTGTCCTGGAACTCACTCTGTAGACCAGGCTGACCTAGAACTCGGAGATCCACCTGCCTCTGCCTCCTGAGTGTTGGGATTAAAGGTGTGCACCACTACTCCCAGCCATCTTTTTTTGAGATGGGGTCTGTAGTAGTTTGAATGAGAATGTCCCTATGAGGCTCATATGTTGGTCTCCTGTTGGTGGAACTGCTTAGGAAGGATTAGGAGGTGTGGTCTTATTGGAGGAAGTGTGTCACTGGGGGTTGGCTTTGAGGTTTCAAAAGCCCACACCATTCCCGGTTAGCTCTGTCTCCTACTTACAGATAAGGACGTGAGCTCTCAGCTACCATTCCAGCACCATGCCTGCCTGCTTGTTGCCATGCTCCCCACCGTGATGGTCATGGGCTCTAACCCTCTACAAAAATATGAGCTCAGGATTAAATGTTTTCTTTTATCAATTGCCTTGGCCATGGTATTTGGTCATGGCAATAGAAAAGTAAATTAGTTTTTTTTTTTTTTTCCACACAACCTGATACTCGCCAATTCAGCTAATCTGGTAGACCCTACGTCTCAGTGAACCTCCCATCTTTACCCCCTCAGGACTGGGACTAAAAACATGTGCCACCATGCCTGATGAGTTCTAGAGATTGAACTCAGGTTCTTCCTGTTGCCTGCACAGCAAACACCTTACCCAGGGAGCTGCCTCCCCAGCTCTTTACATGTCACTCTTTTGTGCATTTGAATAAGCATTTGCTCAATCCAGAGTACGTACAGAGGGGAGGAGGCTCCTAACCAGAGGGAGAAAAAGCAGACCCGCTGTACAGCCTGCCTACCACCCGGGGCAACACAAAACGCGCGCTCCAAGAACTTGGTTCTCATCTCTTCCTTAGACAGTCATCCTAAAAGGGGCCAAAGTAAAACCGACCGGGAACTTGAATGTGAGTTCAACTTTCTGTACCTTTTAGTGATGCTGGAGGTGACAGGTTCTTCAGTCTGACACCACTTACAAGGTAGCAGACTTCCTTACGCCCCTCGGAGATGTTAGTGTAAGGCTCCATGTCTTCTGTTGGCCTAACGGAATTCTCTATGGGGTGACAAGAGGGCGGGGAAGTTGAGAATCATCATCCTGTTTTCAAAAGGCCTGGGTTTCCCGGAACACTTTGAGAAGAGACTCAGGTGAGAAAGACTAAACAGAGACATGTCGGTTCACCAAATGTTCTGGAACATCTTGTTTTTAAATAAAACTGATACATGACAATCTAAATTAACTCAAATTCTTTTGTTTCCCACCCTCCAGAACAAGAATTGGTACTATTGGTAGCTCCGTAATACATTTAACATTACAAAAATGGGGTTCACAGCCAAGCTAGACTGCATCCTATTACACACAGCAGTCTAGAGCTATGTGCTCATTCATACTCCCGTGGGGCTTATAAGGACATGACTGTAGCCAGAGAGAGGGTTGACATGGTCAGGCTTGAGCACAGACATGCCTGCTAAGTTGGTCTACCCATCCTCCAAAACCTTTATCCCTTAAGTCACTTGTCTAACACCTGGGGGGGGGGTAGGTAGAAACATAAAGGTGAACAAAGTCAAGTTCCTCGTGACTGAAGAGATAAATCCCGCATCCAAAGACTGCCAGGCAGTAAGTGTAGCTAGAGTTTTCCTGCCTTGCCCACAGTCAGGACAAATCTTTGTCACCCGCCAGTCCCACAGCCACTCAGACCCAACCAAGTAAACACAGAGACTTATATTGCTTACAAACTGTATGGCTGTGGCAGGCTTCTTGCTAACTGTTCTTATATCTTTAATTAGTCCATTTCCATAAATCTATGCCTTGCCATGTGGCTCGTGGCTTACCAGTACTTTACATCTTCCTCGTCCTGGCGGCTGCTGCAGGCAGTGACTCCTTCTGCCTTCCTGTTCTTTTATTTCTCCTCTCTGTTAGTCCCACCTATACTTCCTGCCTAGCCACAGCCAATCAGGTTTTATTTATTGACCAATCAGAGCAACTTGACATACAGACCATCCCCCAGTACAGCCAAGTGCAGACCATCTCAGACACCTGCACTCAGGCCCGTGGTCCTAATCATCCTCTATGCGGACCTGCTGGGTAAAGCCATGAGGAACCCCAGAATGGGCTCCCACAGGACATACAGAACATCCCACAGCACACTGGTGAGCTCAAACTGTAAGTAATAGACAGTTCATATGGATATATTTATTAAAAACTTTCAATGCAACATAATGTGTGAGGGTGACCAGCAAGAACAACGCATGCTTCCAGGCCTCTTGGGGCATAAAACTATAAGGATAGATAGCCAAGTAATTAACCAAAACACTAGGAAGAGTGAGCAAGAGCTAACAAGCAAGAGTAACATGTTGTTGGAATAAAATCAAATGAAGGCTTCAGAAAGGTCCTGATCAAAGCCCTTACATTTCCCCATGTCCTTTGCTGTCTATCAGAGGTGTACTTTTTTTGTTTGTTTGTTTGTTCCTTTGTTTTTTCAAGACAGGGTTCTCTGTGTAGCCCTGGCTGTCCTGGAACTGACTCTGTAGACCAGGCTGGCCTCAAACTCACAGAGATCTACATGCCTCTGCTTCCCGAGTGCTGGGATTAAAGGCGTGTGCCACCACTACCACCCAACCGAGTGTACTTTCTTTAGCCCAGCCCTGGACGTCTAGGTTAGCTGCGTTCTCTTAGTACTTAGGACCCTAGATCTAGTGCTTCTTCACTCTCTTGGAAGCCGTCTTCCACAGGAAGCAGCCCGGGGGCTAGCCCCAATCCTTGCCAACTTCTCTGCAAAAAGACTCAGTGACGGAGCAATAGTGATGAAGAGCTACTTACTGAACAGGTTACTCCAGGTCACGTTTGTCTTTTCCTCGGTCTCTGCTTGTTGAAAAAGGAGGACTTTGTGGTGGTCGAGGTTTTTCAGCAGTTCCTCACAGTAAAATGGAATCCCACAGCTCCCCTCCACCAGGTACCTGCAGGGGAAACAAGTATTTCCGTGAAGAACCCCCGGTCGGGAAAGAACAGACTCTTCTTGGCCATCTGAGGATGGTCTCCTCTCCTCCTCCATGTGCTTCACCTTGTTTAAGTTTGGGGACTGAGTTTTCTTCTTTTTTGTTGTCAGGGCTAGGGACTGTGCATGCGAGTATTGGCTGGGCAGCTGACCTACGGTCTCCGCGCTTAGTTCACAGTTAAAGTTATCTAACAAATGTGTGTGTTTCCCAGACTGAAACTACATCCTCTGGTCTCGCTTCTCCTTCCTCACGCTGTAGGTAATGATTCTGATTAGCTTTGGCTAACTCCGTCAATGTTTCTTTAAAAAATATAAACAGGTTCTAGCAACATGGTTCGATGGTTAAAGACACTTCCTGGGCAGGTCTGACAACCGGAATTTGATCCCCAGAACCCATGTAGAAGGAGAGAGCCAACTCGAGGGGTGTCCTTTTGCCAACACACACACATACACATTTTATTTGTTACTTCTGTGTGTGTGTATGTAAACAAGAGCCTGTTCACACGTTGTCATGGAAGGGAGAGGGCCCACCTTTCCCTGAGATTTTTTTTTTTTTTGGTTTTTCGAGACAGCGTTTCTCTGCGTAGCTTTGCGCCTTTCCTGGAGCTCACTTGGTAGCCCAGGCTGGCCTCGAACTCACAGAGATCCTTCTGGTTCTGCCTCCCGAGTGCTGGGATTAAAGGCGTGCGCCACCACCGCCCGGCTTTCCCTGAGATTTTTATATGTTGTTAATGGGGAAGGGAACGGCATTTTCTTCACTGGTCACTATAAGAGATATTTTCTCCATGTACTCATGGTAAAGTGTCCATTCTCCTGTAAACAACCCTTCACCCATGCTACTCTAAGCAGCCTTAATCACACACACACACACACACACACACCACACACAGAGTCAGGAATGTAGAAAGCAAGTTGTCTGGTGAAGAGAAAACTGAATAACAGGAATAGGAGTTGGACAAGAGAAGCTAACAGGTGTGGGGAGAACTTAATGTACATAATATACACACATGAAAGAAAATGTCATAAGGAAGCTCATGTGTAATTAATAGGTGATAATAAAGTAAACACACATAGATTCCACCACACACACCTCTATCTTACTTTTAAAGCAATAATTTAAGTTTTATATGTATGGGTGTTTTGCCCACATGTATGTCCATGCACCACATGCATGCCTGATGCTCTCAGTGGCGATCAGATCCCCTGGAACTTGAGGTGCAAATGGTTGTGGACTCACCATATGGATGCTAGGAATCAAACCCTGCCCTCTGGAAGAGCAGCTCACACTCCTAACTGCTGAGCTCTCTCTCTCCAGTCAGCTCTTGTCTGACTTTTCTGTTAGTAGCCAGGCATACAAACACAAACCAGGCACACTAGGTTATACCTCACTTTTCTCCAGCCCACAGTGGGTCCTAGTCAGTCCTCCACGCCAGCAGGTGTCTCTCACTCTCTCTTGTTATTCCCACCATCCACTGCATGGGTTCACCATACTTTATTGAACTTCACCACTAAGGGATGAATATTTGAGTTGCTCCTAGTGTTTTGTTTTTTTCTTTATTAACGTAAGAAAAAGCCTCAAGGAAAAGTTTGTACATCATTTTTAAAGTTTTTGTCACACATTTACAATAGATCCCTAGAAAATTTAGGATTGGTAGATCGGATGATATTTGACTAGGGACTTAGATCAGTAGCCTCAGTGCTTGCCTTGTATGTGTAAGGGCCTTGGTTCTATGAGAGAGAGAGAGAGAGAGAGAGAGAGAGAGAGAGAGAGAGAGAGAGAGAAACAACTGTATACACTTGTAATCCCAGAGGGAGAGAGAGAAAACACACTTGTAATTCCAGCACTTGGGAGGATAGGAAGGTGGATCCCAAGTTTAAAGTCAGGTTGGACTACTGCTGCGGGCTGCAGGAATATCATAAGAACTCAGCTGGTTATGGCAAAGTCACTACCTGGAGGGATCAGGGAATTCCTCCAGAGGAAGCCAAATCCCAAGGAGTTTTTGGTGTTACTTGGCTTGTTATATATCAGCTGTATTCTGTTATGAAAATCATGTTTGCCTTCATAGTTTTCCCAATTGGCTTTTCCCTAAGAAGGGCTAACAATGTGGACTGATCACTCTCTGGACATACACATTCCAGGTATTTGGAGAACAGCCTCAGGAAAGGCTTTCTCTGGAATCAGATTATCTCCCTTAGCCACTTTCAAGGACTAAAGGAGACACATCCCAGGTGGTCGCCCAATTTCCGAGGACTAACAGTGATAACAACCCACGTACAAGCTCCTGACTTAAGGTAAATTCCACAAGGAGACACCGCCTAGGTCAGGTGGACATTAAGTAATAGCTTTACACAATTTAGCTCGGACCCTCCTGTGGTGGTAATCTAATTGTATTGAAATATTATTTTGATTTGTACTGAAATATTAATTTGATTGTATGTTAATAAATAAAGTTGTCTGGGGGTCAGAGCTATTAGAGCCATAGCAAGAGTGTGGCGGTGGTGGCACACGCCTTTAATCCCATAGATATCTGTGTGTTCAGGGTCAGAGCTATTAGAGCCATAGCAAGAGTGTGGCGGTGGTGGCACACGCCTTTAATCCCATAAGAGCTCTGTGTGTTCAGGGATACAGCCAGCATTGGAGACATATGCCTTTAAGACCTAGGGGGCTGTACATTCAGACAGTGACGAGGCAGTCATGTGTTTGGGTTTACAACCAATGAGAAGGCAGAACAACATACTTTAAAAAAACGAACCGACAGGAAGTAGGTCTCTTTTCGCGAAGCTGGGACAGCAGGAGGAAGGGTGAGATTTTAGCTCTGAGCTCTGACTTCTCGGCTCTCTCTTTTACATTGTTTCTGTGTTTCTTATTTAATAAGACGGTTGGTTACATCTACATCTGGCGCCCAACGTGACAAGAATCCATTAAAAACTGCTTGGCTTGGCGGCAGGTCCGCTTTCCCGCAAGGGCAGCAGGCGGCCCGCGGCGGCAGCGGCGGCGGCAGCGGCGGCGGCAGCGGCGGCACACGGCGGCTGGCGGCGATCGGCTTCTTAGTCCGAGCTGCTGGCGTCCTAGTCCGGGTAGCAACTTCTAGCCCGGGCCTAGGTCTGTGAGCAGCTTGCCTAAAGCCGGTGCTACAAACAACTCAGACCTGCCCTGCCGAACAGGGCCCTGCCTGTAAAGCCAACGCACGTGGTCAGAGTTTAAGGAAGCCAGACCTAAGCCTTGACTCGGCACAAGAGGGAACACGTGGCTGCATTTAAGCTTTAGCCGGCTACGCTTTCTTGTGCGTTCTCTCTTTCCTCTCTCTCTCTCTCTCTCTCTCTCTCTCTCTCTCTCTCTCTCTCTCTCTCTCTCTCTGGATTTACACCTGGGACACTAGGTGGCTACTTTGAAAATCCCCTCGGATTTCTACTGTTCTACGCAGATTTGGTAAGTCATAATATATCAGATATTTTAAAGGAAACTATCTAAAAGAGAATTTTTTTCCACATTAAAAAACAAATGGGTTTTATGTGTACATTGGAAGAAAATTGGTTTTTGTTCGAAATTTTAGGCAGTCTGGCAATGGAACAACTATATAATATTAGTATTGGTGGAATTATGCACCTTATCACTATAATAATCCACATTTTAATATTTAAAAAGATAGTCAATTTAAGTGCCAGGATAACAGCTTTAGAAGAACTTGTTAAACCTGTAAAAATTCAGACAGAAGAAATTAACAGTGAAGTTGTTTCAAGTCGGGATCATAAGGTTGCAGAAAGAAAGCCTGTTTTCACACAGTCACCCTTAATTTATCCTGTAACAGTACAGCAGATGCCTGATCAAATGGCTACACAAAATACTTGGGCTCCAATTGAAATGTTGGATTTAAAAAGGTTTAAGGAGGCAATAGTATCTTATGGCATGCATTCCCCATATGTAAAGCAAATGTTAAACACTTGGTCAACATATAATAGGATAGTACCACAGGACTGGCGGGACCTCGCACAAGGTGTTCTGGAACCCAGCCAGAGACTTCAATTTCTGACTTGGTTTAAGGAGGAGGCTAAAAACATAGAAAAACAATGGAGGGATAAAGGAGTACAAGTTTGCCAGGATCAGCTTATGGGCGAAGGCCAATATGCTTCAGCACAAGCACAATGTTTATATGATGTCCAAACCCTAATTTTATGTCGAACGGCAGCCTTGAATGCATGGGACAAAGTTGAGGAACCAGGAAAAAAATCTGAGTCATTTACAAAGGTGAAGCAAGGCCCAAAAGAGTCTTTTACAGATTTTTTACAAAGACTGGCTTCAGCAGTAAAGAGAACGGTCTCGGATTCAGAAGCTGGTAAGGCAATAATTGAATCTTTGGCCTTTGAGAATGCGAATACAGCATGCAAAAGAATAATCAGGCCATTAAGGGCAAGATCTGCACCTATGGAAGATTGGATTAGAGAAACAATTAATGTTGAAGCTGATGAGCATGATGATACATGGGTAGGAGAAGTAATTTCAAAAGGTTTGAGGAGTGTTAGATGTTTTGGATGTGGAAAGCAAGGACATTTGAAAAGGGACTGTAGACAGGTCATTTCCAGAAACAATGTTTCTTCAAGGAACAATGGCAACAGAATGCCCCTTCCTTCTGGAGTATGCAGAAGGTGTGGTAAGGGAAAACACTGGACCAACGAATGTAGATCAACAAAGGACAGACAGGGTAATCCTTTGCCTCAGTCTTCGGGAAACTCCCAGAGGGGCCTCAGGCAGGCCCCCAGTGCAAATCCAGTTCAAACCTTTCCGGCAGCCATAGAGGAAATGCCTGCTCTGGAGAGCGATTAAATAACCAAATGCCTATTGGAATAAATCATGCTGGTCAGAATGATGAAACAGAGAGAATAGAAAATTCAGGAGAAAACATAAAGAAAATTTTTTGGCAAACTTCTATTAATGAACAAAGACCAAAATTAACGATAAAAATAAATGGTGTTTTGTTGTCTGGTCTGGTAGACACAGGTGCGGACGTTACCATAATTGCACCAGAATTTTGGCATCCAACTTGGCCTCTTCAGGAGGTAAACGTTCAACTGTTAGGAATTGGGACATTATCTCAGGTGAAACAGAGTGCAAGATGGCTCGAATGTATAGGTCCAGAAGGACAGAGAGGAAAATTAAAACCATATGTGGCTAACATAACTATGAACCTGTGGGGTCGAGACTTGTTGCAACAATGGAATACTCAGATTAACATCCCTCCAATCTCAGAAACAAATCATAAACTAGCACATGTTACTGAGAGAAATATTAGAAGATATTGTTCTAATGAGTGGTCACCAGCCATCCATATTATACAAGAACAGGGCACAATAACTGATGATCTTCCAAAGACACCAACAGCTCTACCTTTAAAATGGTTAACAGACAAGCCTGTATGGGTCCAGCAATGGCCTTTAACAACAGAGAAACTCCAGGCTTTAGAAGAGCTGGTAGAAGAACAGTTAAATGCTCAGCATATTGAAGAATCAACCAGCCCTTGGAATTCTCCTGTATTTGTTATTAAAAAGAAATCTGGTAAATGGAGAATGGTAACAGACCTTAGGGCAATTAACAAAGTAATTCAGCCAATGGGTTCTCTACAATCTGGGATGCCTTTGCCTACTCTGTTACCAAAAGGATGGCCTCTCATAGTTATTGATTTAAAAGACTGTTTCTTTTCAATACCCTTACAAGAAAAAGACAGAGAAAGATTTGCTTTTACAGTGCCTACTTATAATAATTCTCAACCGGTTAAAAGATTTCAATGGAGGGTCCTCCCACAGGGAATGTTGAATAGCCCAACTCTGTGCCAATATTTTGTACAACAGCCATTGGAAGTGATACGTAAAAAATTTCCTAAATCTATAATTTATCATTATATGGACGATATTTTACTAGCTGACTCAAATGCAGATACTTTAGAAATAATGTTTGAAGAAGTAAAGAAAATTTTGCCTCGCTGGGGATTACAAATTGCTCCTGAAAAGATACAAAGAGGAGATTCTATTAATTATTTAGGATATAAAATAGAGCTACAAAAAATTAGACCCCAAAAGGTGCAAATTCGGAGAGATAGACTACAGACTCTTAATGACTTTCAAAGATTATTTGGAGATATTTCTCATCTACGAACTATTGTTGGGGTAAAAAATGATGAACTGACTAATTTGTTCAAAACCTTAGAAGGTGACAAGGACTTAAATAGTCCAAGAGAATTATCACCTGAAGCTGAGAAAGAATTAGCCTTGGTAGAAAAGAAAGTGCATGAAGGACACGTGAATCGTATTGATCCAAAGCTGGATTGCATTTTGGTTATCTTACCTTCTAGGCGTTCTCCTACTGGAATATTAATGCAGAGGGAAGATATTATATTGGAATGGATATTTTTACCAAATAAACCAAATAAAAAATTAAAAACTTATGTGGAAAAAATCTCTGACTTGATTTACAAAGGAAAAATGAGACTTCGTCAATTAGCAGGCATAGACCCAGCAGAAATTGTCGTACCATTAACTAAGGAGGACATTGAAAAATTATGGACAGAAAGTGAACCTTGGCAAAGAGCTTGCAGTAATTTTTTGGGAGAAATTAACAGCAAATATCCCAAAAGCAATAGAATTGATCTTATAAAGAGAGCTGAATGGATCTTGCCTCGAATTGTACGGCAAAAACCCATATCTGGAGTTCGTACATTTTATACAGATGCCAACAAAGAAGGAAAGGCAGGTTACAAATCAGAAAATTTAAGTAAAGTGGTTCAAAGTCCGTATAATTCAGTGCAAAAATCAGAATTGTATGCTATTCTGTTGGTATTAATGGATTTTTCAGAACCTCTCAACATAGTAACTGACTCTCAGTATGCTGAAAGAGTGGTGTTACATATTGAGACTGCAGAATTTATCCCTGATGCTTCAGAATTAACTTCACTATTTATTCAATTACAAGATACAATCAGGAAAAGGAATCATCCTTTATATATAACTCACATTCGATCCCATACTGGTCTGCCAGGCCCTCTAGCACAAGGCAATGAAGAGATTGATAAATTATTGATAGGAAATGTGCTGGAGGCCTCAGAATTTCATAAAAAACATCACGTTAATAGTAAAGGTTTAAAAAAGGATTTTTCCATAACCTGGCAACAAGCCAAAGAAATAATAAAGAAATGTCCTACTTGTTCCTTCTACAATCAGACGCCATTACCAGCAGGATGTAACCCAAAGGGTACTCAGAGAAATGAAATCTGGCAGATGGACGTGTTTCACTTTGCAGAATTTGGAAAATTGAAATATGTACACCACACTATCGATACTTATTCAGGATTTCAATGGGCAACTGCTTTGAGTTCTGAAAAAGCTGATTCTGTAATCACTCATTTGCTAGAAGTTATGGCCATCATGGGTATACCTGCACAAATCAAAACTGACAATGCTCCATCATATGTCTCTGTTAAAATGAAACAGTTTTTTGCTTATTACAATATAAAGCATATTACAGGCATACCACATAATCCTACAGGTCAAGCAGTTATAGAAAGATCAAACAGAACTCTAAAGGATATGCTAAATAAACAGAAATGGGTAACAAAAACCCCCAGAAATAGACTGCATAATGCTCTTCTAACTTTGAATTTTCTGAATGCCAATGAGAAAGGAACAACAGCTGCAGAGAGACATTGGATAATAGAAAAAACTACAGAATTAAATCAGCCTATATACTTTAAGGATGTGCTGACCTCAGAATGGAAACCAGGGTATGTATTACATTGGGGACGTGGTTTTGCTTTTGTTTCTACAGGAGAAGATAAGCTGTGGGTACCATCAAAATTGATAAAGGTTCGATTTGAACAAGAGAGACCTCTTAATTAGAGGAGGTGATAGTTCATCAACCAGCATGAACATCCAATTTAAACTAACTTGTATCAATAAAACATGCCTTTTCATTTCATCAGATAATAACTTGCCAAAAAGGAACATCCCCAAAATTAGTCTTGGGGAAAAGTTTTTGTTTTTGTCTTTTAGGAGAATGAAGGTTAAGGAATCTGAAGAACACTGGACAAATGAGACAACTGAAGAAAAGGGACAAATCATCTATCCCAAGAAACAGAGTGAAACGGTGTATGGGTATATATTATCTAAAAAAAAAAAAAAAAAAAAAAAAAAATTTTATGTCTTCCTAAATGTTTGTTTCTGCTTTTCTCTAAAGATTTAACACTATTGGTCTTCTAACAGTCCCAGTTCAATTAAAATTTAAAGCTGACTTTGGAGTTGGAGAATGGCTCTCTCCTTCTTTAAAATCAAGCATGTTGTTAAAAGGAAAATGCAAACTCCCTGTATCATGCCAGAATAAGAGCCATCTTCTGCTATGGTACAGGACAAAAGCAAAATTAATTAAGGGACTATTCTATTACTAATCTCAACTCTTTGATTCTATTCTGATTCTTTAAACTTTTCTCAAAGTATAAATTTTATATCAAAATTTACAAGATTAATATATATATATACATTTTAAACTTTGTTAAGATATGAATGGTCACATAGAGTACTAACTAATTCTAGAAAAAAGGCTAGCTGCATATATATGTTTTTGTGTTCGAGTCTCTTATCAGTTTTCTGCAGGAAATCACGGCCAGGCCTAATATCAACTGAAGTCTCCAGAAAGAAGATGGGGCCCCACAACAACAACAATTCCACGTGGACAATAATAATATCATTAAGCTGACAAACATCATCCACAGATCAGCTTTGAACTACAAGGTGCTCAGAGCAATTTTGAGATGACTAGCTGAGATGATCCAGTCTCAAAGACTACTTGAATAAGGACTTGAGATAAACCCTGAACTTTGGCATTATACACAGACTGGATAGTGAAGGATATAGTTACCTCTCTTAGAATTTGACAATTAACCTAAAATTTTTCTTTCAGGATAAAGAAAACTTCGCCCATACCCAGCAGGAAGCAATTTTAAGATACGACGCCCACATTCCCAAAGAGGTGGTGTGGGGCAGGTGGTTTTTTGGTCTTTTTAATGGGTTTTGGGTCTGGGATAATTTTCAGTATTTAGGGGGGTTGGTTACAAGTTATTGTCAAGGGTTAGGAAAAAGGCTAAGCAAAGGAGATTAGATTTAAGGTTCTTGTTTAAAAAAAAAAAAAAAAAAAAAAGAAAGAAAGAAAGAAAGAAAGAAAGAAGGAAAGAAAGAAAGAAAGAAAGAAAGAAAGAAAGAAAGAAAGAAAGAAAGAAAGAAAAAAAGAAAAGAAAGAAAAGAGAAAGACAATTACTAGTTTTAAATACTTTACATTGGATTGAATTGTTTTATATTGTACACAAATTTGAAACTGATATTGTTAGAAAATGCTATATGTATATTTCTAATTGTATTTATTCCATCCATTTAACAATGTAATACAAATTTCTGATCCTTGAATGTTATTATTATCAACTATTAGGATATAAAGAAATGAAAGCTAGTAGTTAGACATTATCATAGAACTTGTAGTCATATTGGATATGTTTTAAAAATTGAGCAGAGATGTTTTAGACAGGTCATCTTCAAACCCTTCAGAGATCTACAGAATATGGCATTTAAAATGTTTTAATAACTTAGAAAATTTTTCTTTTTTGAGACATGTCGGCTCCTGGCAGTACCAATCTACTTTAGAGAAAATATGGGCATTGAAGAAACTGCATATGGAGTCAACTTTCATTCTGGCAAAAGTTAGCCACTGGACAACAAAGTATCCTCGAATCAACAGGACAAAATGGACAGACAGATCACGAAACAAGGGACTACTGATTCTTGCCAAAACAAGTGTGGTTATGGCTTTATCAAAAGGCATCTTCTGAGGCCAGGACAATATGGCCCCATCCCTGAAGTGGCCTTCGCATCCGGAAAAGGTACGGTGCCCTTTTCTTCGAAGGCAGCTTAACAGGCAGAGGGCCGATGGATTCTGTTGTACAATGGAACAGCAGCTGAAAGCTCATGCCTCTCAAAAGTAGACTGGCATTTAATAGAGGGATGTGGAGAAGAAGGGGATGCTGAGATGAAGCCATATATACACAGCCAAGAAGAATGGACAGCTGAATTAAAAAACTGTCAACAATTTCCAGAATTTAAAATCCTGAATCATGACAGGACACTAGTGGAATTCAGGTGTTTCTGGTATGTGGACTGCTCTCACCCAATGTGAGGTTGAACTGTTGACCTTGTGTACATCCTACTTCACAAATGAGTCTGTCAGATACACTAAGCCTATAGGCTGAAGATGATGCCCCAACACTGCGGAGAAACCTCAGGTGACTGCCCAGGCAGCTGGCTGTTTCTGTCAACTCACAAAATTTTTTTGGAAGTTGCTTGCATGCACTTCCTGTTTTTATTTTTGTTAGCTAATATTATTCCCTTCTTGGGTCTCTGAGGGAGTTGAAGATTAGTTAGTTATGGTTGAAGATTAGTTAGTTATAGTTGAAAATTAATTAGGATAGAAAGTACATTAGATACATCTTGGAATTATCAAAATAGGATAGATAATGGAATTATTTTCTCTGATTCGTCAAATACCTGTTTAGGTATTTATTACTTGTATATATTGTATATAGTTATTGTACTTTTGTATATAGTTTTTCTTTTGTTAGTCATAACCTTTTGCTTTTTTTCTTTTTATTAAAATAGAAAAGGGGAAATGTGGTGGTAATCTAATTGTATTGAAATATTATTTTGATTTGTACTGAAATATTAATTTGATTGTATGTTAATAAATAAAGTTGTCTGGGGGTCAGAGCTATTAGAGCCATAGCAAGAGTGTGGCGGTGGTGGCACACGCCTTTAATCCCATAGATATCTGTGTGTTCAGGGTCAGAGCTATTAGAGCCATAGCAAGAGTGTGGCGGTGGTGGCACACGCCTTTAATCCCATAAGAGCTCTGTGTGTTCAGGGATACAGCCAGCATTGGAGACATATGCCTTTAAGACCTAGGGGGCTGTACATTCAGACAGTGACGAGGCAGTCATGTGTTTGGGTTTACAACCAATGAGAAGGCAGAACAACATACTTTAAAAAAACGAACCGACAGGAAGTAGGTCTCTTTTCGCGAAGCTGGGACAGCAGGAGGAAGGGTGAGATTTTAGCTCTGAGCTCTGACTTCTCGGCTCTCTCTTTTACATTGTTTCTGTGTTTCTTATTTAATAAGACGGTTGGTTACATCTACACCCTCCCTTTATATACGGGGACTTCCAGGGCACAAAAGGGAGAGAAGAGAAAAGAGAGTGGAAGAACTAGATGGGTAAGAACTTGAGAGGAACAAACTGAGATGGGGAAGAACTAGATTGAGGGCCTAGAAGAGAGGACTAGAGGAACCAGATGGAAGATGAGGAAGAGCCAGATGGGGAAGTACTAGCTGGGTAAGAACAAGCTGAAAAGGACCTAGATGAGGCAGAATTAAGACATGAGAACTAAGATAGAACTTAGAGGAAGCAGTAGATAAATACAGAGAGAAATCAAGCAAGAAAGGAGCTAGACATGAGAACAGAGCTGAAGCTGTGTATAAAGGATGTTATGCCCGAGGAATTAAAGCAAGTGGACTATAGAGCTCGGGGTGCTGAGATTCTATTTCCTGAAAATAGTCCTCACTGTTAGTAGTTCTCTCTCCTGAGCCCCTGGGATGTATAATATTGAGGCTGGTTCCTCTAATATTATACAAGAGACTACATAATAGATCTTGTCTCAAAAAAAAAAAAATCCCTAAACATGGGCTAAAGAGATAACTCACCAGGTAGGAATTATGCTGCATGAGAACCTGGGTTCAAATTCCCGAATCCATGTAAAGAGCTTGGAGTGGGCACTCATGTAGACAGGAGGACTGGTATTAGTTTTTAGCCTAGCTCTAGGTTCTGTCAGAGACCCTGTCCCAAGGTAGTAGGTGGAGAATGACAGAACAGGACACCTGATATCCTCCTCTGGTCTACACACACACACACACACACACACACACACACACACACACACACACACACACACACAGAGATTTATATACCTGCATATACATGTGCATATTTACCATACACATTCACACATACATAAACATACTTACACACACATGCATATGCACATGCACACATACACACACAGCAAATGGCAAAAGCTAAATAAAAACACAGAAAGTAGGCTTATATTTATTTATAGTTACATACACATACATCCATCATACGTCCATGAGAATCACAAACACCTCCCCATGTGTGCATGAGAAATACATTCCTTGAGTTGTACTAAGCAAGCCCTTGTCCCATGCATCTCTTTTCCTTGAGTAGGGTAACCTAAATAAAAAGACCTGGTGTTAAGTGTCTGTAATCCCAGTGCTTAGGAAGCCAAGACAGAAGGATTTCTATGAGGTGGCACAGTAAACATCAGCCCAGCCAGGACGGCACAGCAAGATTATATTTCCAACCAATTGAAACAAAACAAAATGAAACAAAATGGAACAGAATGATTGACACCATGGCCATCTAAAGGGCCGTGGTCTAGTTGTTAAGGGGGCTGCTGTCCAGGTCCTAGGAGAAGAATCACTGACGATCTCAGAACACACTCCTAAGAGTCAGTTTTCAACCTCTGTCTCTGACTGGGAACCCTACCACCAGCCCCCTATCACCAGCCAGGTAAGACCTTTCCGAGCTGCAGGTGTGGTTTGCACAGCTTACCCAACCTCCCTTTCCTGTCCATCCCCAAACACACGTGATCATGCTCTTGGTTACTGCTTGTCAAAGGAGGCAGGTCCATACCCAGCATGATGAAAGGGGAGCAGATGGACTAAGCAGCGCTTGAGGAGAGGTAACAGGGATCCACATCAAGGAGGTGATCCACACACATCCTACTAAGCATCATGTATGGTGCCTTCAAAGGGTGGGACAGCCCAAGCACTGAAGTCATCATTTCAAAGAACAGCCCAACCCAGGGAGGGGAGCTGACTCAGTTGGAAAAGTGTTTGCCACATAAGCCCAAGGACCTGAGTTCAGATCCCCAACACCCACATGAAAGCAGGGTTGTTGTGGTGTGCATCTGTCATTCCAGCTTTGGAGAGGCAGAGTCCAGAGGATCCCAGAGGCTCACTGGACAAGTTAAGTGAATCAACGGGCTGCAGGTTTGGGGAGAGAGCATGGCTCAAAAATCAGGTGGAGAACAATTCAGGGAGATACCCGGCATTGACCTCTGGCCTCCACATGTATCCACATGAACGTATTTATAAAACACACACACACACACACACACACACACACACACACACACACACACACACACACACACACACCACAGCCCAAGGGATCCATCTGATAAAGTTCAGACCTGGGCGATCAGCACAAGGGTCAAGAGCTTGGGATAGGAGGAGGTTACTTACAAGTCCAGCTCTCGGGGTATGCTGCTTACACTAAGGTCGACACAGACCTTGTCACGTATTTCCTGAGGCTGCATGGTACCAAGTGTGATATAGGTGGTGTTCCGGTTCTTCATGATGGCACTGGCAGCCGCACAGGGAATGTCTGGGAAGGGAGACAGGGACATGATGATGAAGATGGGTACAGATCGGATGAGCTTTTCTATGAAGGCCCAGGAGGTTCCATCCACAAACTGGGCCTCATCAATGATGAAAATAATCCTTTCTTCTCTCACTGTCTGGAAAAGGGAGAGAAACAGAAACATGCTAGAACACTCTGGGATCTTGTGCATGGGTATGTGGGGAATGCGTGTTTACTGAGTTTTATGGCTTACACTTAGTAGACCAGGCTGGCCTCCAAATCACAGAGATAGAGCCATGGTACCATGTCTCCAGAGTGCTAGGATTAAAAGTGTGTGTCACCCCCAAACACCAGCTAGTGGTGACTTTATAAAGAGGGAAGCCAAGGAAAGGAGGGAGGGGCAGGGGAGGAAGGAAGGACGAATGAGACACTAAAGTCAGGTGTGACACACACCTGTGATTCTAGCACTTGGGAGATGGAGAGAGGAGGATCAGGAGTTCAAGGCTACGCTTCACTATATCGTGAGTTCAGAGTCAGCCTGAGCCACAAGAGACCCATTTTCAAAACAAACAAAACCCCAGGATATAGTTGAGTGATAAAGTGCATTTTTAGTATGCCAAAATCAAAGGAAAAGGAAAAGGAAAAAAAAAGATAATGTAAACTTGTAGGATAAGCAGGGCTATGGTGTACTTGCAAAGGAAAAAAGGAAAAAAGAAAAACAAAATGGCAAACAATGTTCATTACATAAAAATAATGACCATGACAGCTAAAAGTCATTTTAATCTACTGACAAATGATAAATGGTCCTGGGAATATACCTTTTTTTTTTCCAGCAACATATACATAAGCGCCATGGACTCTGCCCCCGATACTGCTGGTGACTTACACTATTTTGGTTTAAACTCTGGTATAGGTTACACTTTAAATAGATTGCATATCCTTTTTCTAGTACAGGCTATAACTAGTCTGAATTATTCATGTGCTCATTAAGCATTTAGTGTATATCTATTAGGGTTGTGTACAGTGGGTGTTGGAGACATGCAATAGACCATAAATGCACAATCTTCCTGCCTCAGCCTCTCAAGTCCTGGGATCATGTGTGTGCCACTGTGCTGGATATATGTGTGCATGAATTATTTCATTTTCTTAAGATTTATTGAGAGAGAAAGAGAGAGAGAGAGAGAGAGAGAGAGAGAGAGAGAGCGAGAGCGAGAGCGAGAGCGAGAGCGAGAGCGAGAGAGAGAGAGAGAGAGAGAGAGAGAGAGAGAGAGAGAGAGAGAGAGAGAGAGAGAAAACATGAGTGCAGGTGTCCACAGAGGCCAGAAAGAGTTACCACTCTTTCTTGTGCAGATCTTGTGGAGCTGGAGTGCACGTGGGTGCTGGGAACTGAACTCAGGTCCTCCTAAGTCCTGAATCATCTCTCCAGCTCCTCTATATCTGAATTCTGATCAGACCCAGCTCAGGTTTGGAAGGATGGGGAGAAGGAAGCACTGGAGGATATGACTTTCACATGCTTCCAAAGCTCTTTGCCAGTAGAGGCTGAGTCGCTTGGGGCAGCTGGCTTTGTGATCATTTGCCTAGTTTCCTCCCCCAGGGGCTTGTGACCCACAGGTGCTCTTACTTTCTCCAGGATCTTCATAAACAGTGCTTCCAGTTGCTTTTGTTTTCTTAATGGGCTCATCTTGGACATCTCCCGGGAAACGGGGAACTGTACAGAGAGTGAGACTGTTGAGCAGAGGGAAACAGCAACGGGAACAACTAGCCACGTGACTCCGAGCATCACTTCAACCGTTCTGCAGCTTAGGATGCTCAAATGTTACATCCCGCAGTGCCCTCCCTGGCTTGAATCCTCTCTGTCACTCAATAGAATAGTTTTAGGAAAGAAAAGGACACACTCTTGTCTTTATAGTTGATGTCACCTTTGGCAACAGGGTGACTTTGAGCCCTGGATCAAACAGGAGGGCAGAGTTACGAGGGAACATGACAAACACTGAATAAGTGGCCATTTGGACTTCCCCGAGTATGGCGTTTTTTTAGATATCTCCATCGCCTTACAAGAAGATGCTACAAGGGGGTGTGGGTGTGGCTCAGTGGCAGGACAAGAGCTTAGCATGTGTGGGTCCTAAGCACACCCTTAACTCCTATAATGAACTAAATAAATGGAAATTTTAAAAATGTGTGTTGTTTAAAGTGGGTTAATTAGCTAGACTTCAAAAACCTTAAGGGACTTGCATTATCATTTTGGCTTACCTGAACGTCTTTAGGACTTGAAATAAATATTAACTAAGTGATTAAAAACATTTTTTTAGATTTATGTGATTGAGTGTTTTGTCTTCATGTATGTACATGCACCAAGTGCATGCCTGCTGCCCACAGAGGTCAGAGGAAGGTATCGGATCTCCTGGAGTGGGAGTTGTGAATGGTCATGAGCCACCACGTGGGTGCTAGGAACTGAACCCGGGTCTTCTGCAAAACAACAAGTGCTCTTAGCCATTTCTCTAGTCCCTTGACTAAGCGTTTTAAAGATTTTTGATTATGTATTTGTATGTGTTTCTGTATGAGTCTGTGCATGTGAGTACAAGTACCCACAGAGGGCAGAAGAGTACCCACAGAGGGCAGAAGAGTACCCACAGAGGGCAGAAGAGTACCCACAGAGGACAGAAGAGGGCATCGGATCCCCCTAGAGCTGGAGTTACAGGCAGTGGTTGGTTGGTTGTCAGCTGCCCAGTGTGGATGCTGGGAAGCTAATTCAGGTCCTCTGCATCAGCAGTATATGCTTTTTAACAGACGAGCTCTCTCTCTGGCCCCAGATGACTAAGTTGTTTTAAAAAATGTATAGAAATGCACTTCAAGGAGAATGGAGAGACATTTTCTTTACTCTTGGACACTGCAGAAACAACTAGAAAAGGATAGGAAAGGCGTGCTGGATAGTTTTATGTCAACTTGACACAATCTAGAGTCATCTGAGAGGCGGGAACCTCAATTGAGAAAATGCCTCCTTAAGATCTGGCTGCAATCAACCTATAGGGCATTTTCTTAATTAGTGGTTAATGAGAGAAGGCTACTCCTGGGCCAGTGGTCCTGGGTTCTGTAAGAAAGCTGACAGGTGTGGTGGCACTCTGGAGGCAGAGGCAGGCAGAGCTCTGTGAGTTCGAGGCCAGCCTGGTTCTACAAGAGTTCCACAGAGAAACCTTGTCTCGGAAAAACAAAACAAAAGCAGACTGAGCAAGCCATGGGGAACGGGAAACAATCCAGTAAGCAGCACCCCTGCATGACCGCTGCATCAGCTCCTGCCTCCAGGTTCCTGTCCTTCCTTTGATGATGGACTATGATCTGGAAGTGTAAGCCAAATAAACCCTTTCTTCCTGCTTTGCTTTTGGTCATGGTGTTCCATCACAGTAATGTTAATCTAAGACAAAGGTTAAAGGCACATAAAGTCACATAGCACCAGACAGGCAGGAGCCGCTATGCTTGGCCCATAGTTTTTTTTTTTTTTTTTTTTGCGCTGGACTCTAATGCAAGCTAGTTACCTGGACATGGAAGATGTCATTAAGAAGACAGTGGAATTTGTCATCCAACAGCATCTTGACTTTATTTTGAAGACTGGTCTGTCGTTCTTTGTAATGTTTACAAGTATCTAGACCTAGTACATTAGCCATGAATATCTGGATGGTATAAAAATTTTGATGGAAGCTGATCTTAGTCAGTGCAATAGCAATAGCCCTGTTCATAAGACAATCGAGAATCAGGAGAACATTTTAAATACAGTCCCTGGAAAAAGCAAAGGCTGAGGGAAGTTCTGATTTCTCATCCTCAGCTGCAAGGACGGAGATTTATCGAGCCACTGGGAAGCTGTTCTTTATTTCTGCTTCCAGTATCCCAACCCCTCCATCATTCCACTATGTTCACCTAGTTAACTATGTTCACCTAGTTATCTTCTTCCTAGTTCTGCTGTCACTGCCCAGCACCCGGCTCCCTTAGACTTGTGCCCATCCTCCTACAACAGCATGCCACTTCCAGTGCCTGCTGTCATTCAGCCTTCTGAAGGCAACTCCTTCAGGAACCTCAGTGATAGGGTGAGGTTCAGATTTGGTGGGGGAGGGCTGGGGATATAGTTCAGTGGTACAACATTGGCCTGGCGTGTGTGAAGCCTGGAGTCTGCTCCCTAGTACTACCCCGAGCAACCCAAAACCTGAACAAAACGAACAGAACAAGGCAGATCTTGCAGCATTTTCCTATTTAATGCTCTCTGGGGTTCCCATGGCCTATTTTGTGTGATGGTCAGACTCACCGAGTCTCAATCTGTCCTAACTCACTCCTACCTAGACTTCTACCCTCTACCACCACCAAGTATGAGAGTTCCCTATAAAGCCAGGCTGGGTCTCCTCTCTAGGACTTTGCTTCCTGCCTATCCAGGGATTAGTTAGCACTGATCACAGCCCCTCTTTTGCAATGGCCTCTTGGAAGACTTTCCTGGCGGCCTGAATTTAGGCTGCCTACCTCGTCTTTGCGTGTCTGCAATATTCCACTGCATACCTCTGCCACTGCCCTCCCCACAGTCTCTCTTGTCATCTCCTCTTCCAAGCTCCTTGAGAGGAGGGATCATAGGGCACTCCTACTCGGGGCACTGACACACTGGGAGCTGACTGGTGGTCTCCAAAATTCATGTGTTCCAACTACCGCAGAATGCGGCCTTGTGTGGGAACAGTGTGATTGCAGAGAGTCAATTAAGATGCGACTGTAATTTGAGCTGGGTGTGGTGGTACATGCCTGGAATCTCAGCATTCGGGAGGTGGGGCTAAGAGGATCAGGAGTTCAAGGCCGGCCTGGGCTACATGAACCCCTGCCTATAAGTAATACATACGTATAATAAGTAGCTATGTATACAAAGAAAACACACAGGGAAATGCTGTGTGAAGGTAGAAATTTAGGTGGTGTGTCTCTTCAAGCCGATGTGCCAAACACTTGCACCAGAAGCTAGAAAAGAACAGGAGGGAGTTTTCTTAGTCCTGTGAGGGTGCTGACCCCGACGACGCCTGGACTGGGCTCTTAGCCTTTCTGCGTTGTGTGCTTGGTTCCAGTAGCCTGCTAACCAATACAGCACCTAGCAGTTCTTGAAGCATAGTGGGCATTTAGTAAGCAGTGTAATGACTCAGTGTTTCTTGCTGTAATTATCCCCTTTTGAAACCGGCTCTTCTTAGGCCTGACATTATAGAGAGATTATATCCCCTTTAGGTTATGAGGGGAAGACACGAGACACTGTTGTCACGGTCTTGGTCCACATGACTGTGCAATCTAGTCCCCCAGAGTGGCAGACAGCTCATCCCAGAGAGGGTCCTTCCGGCACTTCTTGGTTGAAAACACAGTATGGAGAAAGTACTCACAGAAGCTCTGCCCTCCACATCGAAAGTCTAGGGGCCCAGCATTCTTTAGCCCCATTCTCAAAACTAAAGGGCTTAAAGCAGCAGCCCCCTACCGGGTTCCCCAGACAGACGCCAAATGTGGTTGCCACATCTCTGCTAGATGTCACAATCTACCTAGACACTGGGGTTAAGCAGGACGTTTCCAAGTCCCCAAACTTGCCCTAATATTAACTTGAGATTTTTTCAGAAATCAGCCTCTTTTCTCTTCCTCTTGGTTTGAAACTTTTCTCACTAGTCACCTATTCAGCTACCAGGGTCATGATTCCCCAACTGTAGTTATCGAGTTCACCGAAGGCAAGTTATAGACAGGAGAAGACACCAAAATAAAGGGAAATTCTTTTAAGGATGCCAATATTTCCGAGGTCACAAGAAACACAATTTTAAGACACACTTACCTGTGGTTCTCAGGCTCGGAGGCCAGGCACTTGATTTTCATAAGTATCTGGCTTTTTCCATACCCTGGTAATCCTTCAAACATGAGGACTCGGCTGCAGCTCCTTATCAGAAAGTCCTCCATAGCGGACGTGAAGTAGTCGATCTCCCTAACACGTCCTGGTGTTTAGTTTTTTAAAGGAGCAAACCCATCAACAGAAAATAGTTTAGAAATAGACTTTAAAAGGCACACAGTGATACCCCTTCTAAGAATGAATGTCTTTGGAATGACCACGCCATCGCACATGGGACTTCTTTGTGGCTTTGTTTTGTCTCTCATTTTTCCTCTCAAGGCTGGCTGGCGTCAACGTTGCTATGCGGCTGAGATGAACTTGAAGCCCTGCACCTCCTGCTTCCGCCTCCCAAGGGCTGGGATTACAGGCCTGGGCCACTATACCCGACCTGACTTGTTCGTGGAATTTCTTAAAGCTCTATGGATTCTTAACATTTTAAAAAATCTTTCTAAAGCTTTAGTTAGCAAGGTGATTTTGAAAGTTTATTTGGTTACTACAAGCTGTGAAGAAAAGCTCTTTTGTCCCCCCCACCCCCCACCACCAGGCCAGGGATGGAACCCAGAACCTCAGAATGCCAGGCAAATGCTTTTCCATTGTAACATATCTTTTATCAAGAGACAGTATTCATAAACTCACTGCAATTCCATTTAATTGTACTGTATAAAAATCGAGTTTTGGATAGATTATACAACTAGAAATTGAACCAAGGCTCTCTAACCCTAAAAATAGATCTTATTTTTCTGTTTTCTTTAACAGACTGATTATACAACTAGCACATGCTCCCTGTAGAAAATATGGAAAATGTAGGAGGAAAAAGACCAATATAAAAACTGTCCTGGGTGTCAACCCTATCACTTTTTTTTTCTTGGATGCCTTAAAATGTATGCAGTAGGAGGCCCAGGCTGAAACCCGATTCTCAGCCCACGGTCTCCGAACCCTGAGTGAACACGAAGGAGCTGCAAGAATTGGGCTTTCATAGCAACGAGCAATTTCTGTACAAAGAACTGGGGCTCATATTGGGTCATTTCTAGTTTCTTTGCTGGACAGACGATTAAGGGGGCCCCAGTTTTGTTAGCTGTGGGTAGATCACCCACATGTTCAGGTGTTATCTAATGTCTCTGCTGAAACAGGCTCATAAGTTCCGGGAGAAGCATTCTAGAAAAGGAAGGTATGTATTTCACCTGGCAATGTAAGGTTCTGGGTGTTGTTTAACAGAAACCACTCTACAGATTCTATTGCCTCTCCAGGGAAACATACCCTATGTGAAAATGCATCTGAACTTCAGGGATGTGAGCTGTGAGCGATCTTGTGAGACTTGGGGCTCACTTGGAAGATTGGTGTCAAAGGTTCATGTAGTAAAATCCTCTAGCTTTCTTGGTTCTGGTTATATGGAACACTGTCTTTCATTGGATGCTAAAATGACAGTTTTTGGTGGTTTTGTTTTGTTTTCCTTTTTCTCTGTATAACAGCCCTGACCATCCTGGAACTTGCCCTGTAGACCAGGCTGGCCTCAAACTCAGAGATTCACCTGCCGCTTCCTCCCCAATACTGGGATTTAAAGGTGTGTGCCACCACTGCCTGGCTTCTAAAATGAATTTTAAATCAACTTATTTTTAAATATATGCATCATGTTTCTAAACAAATCTCTGGCAGGACTTGCTCATGCCTACTTGTAATTCCAGCACTTGGGAGGTGAGGTAGGAGAATTAGGAGCTAAAGAGTAGCCTTGGCCACATAGCAAGTTCAAGGCCAGCTTGGGCAACATGAGACCCTGTCTCCAAAAAACCAAAAACAGTAAACAAAATCCTGCTACAACAACTGTATACATTTTTTACCCTAATATTTATTGTTTTTCTGGGTAATTTTATTGCCTTCTGTCACAGTTTTTTGGGGGGACAAGAATGCTTATCAAAGAACATTTCTAATACTGTTGCCCTCCTACAATTTGTCTTTGGATGTAACTTGAAGGGAAAGTCTGTGAACCTGATTTTTACCCATTCCTGTGGAATATGGCCTAAAGTGACAGGTCCATCAGCTGGAGCAGACTGAGGAATGTGCAGATCATCCCATGTGCTATAAGATTACTGTCCATCTAGGGGAAAGGGCTAATCAGTGCTACAATCACTTCTTGGAATGGAAAACAGGGTTTTATGGGAGGGTGAGCGTGAGCACTCTCCCTCCTCTGGGGCTTTGAGTGCGGAGAGTCTGGGTCTACCAGGCATAACTGCTTCAAGCTCGAGGTGGGGGATTTCTGTTGGGCCAACTGCTGCTGTACAGCTCAGAAATATTGACTTCCTTCAGGCTTTGCAGACACTAAGATTCCAGCCTAACATTCCTCCAAAGGAACGGACAGTCTCCTCTTAATGGTCCTGACACAGTTGTGACTAGGATTTAACTTTAGATATGTCTTCCAGGGATGTTAAATCTAACAGAAGGGATCAGCAATGGCTGCTCCAAATAACTGTCTTCTGAATCTGTATTCAGGCTACACTAAGTCTCCTCTTTCCCAAGTACATTACTGCCTCATTTAGATCTACTTCCCTCTCCAACTTGAGTTAGCTTTGACAGGGTCCTTGTCACCAAGACTACATCACTTCTGCCTAAATTGTAGATGAAAGTGTATTTGTGGGTGGCAGGGGACTGAACTGTGTGCATGTGAGGCACACACTCTCCTACCACGCTAGATCTCTAAGCCTTACACTTAAATATAAATGGTAAAACAATTTCTGGAAGAAAAGCTAAGAAATACTTTCAAAACATATGAGGAAAGATTTCTTAAATAGCACAGAGAAACACGGGCGTAAAACAAAAGACTGATAAATTGAAATCCATTACAGTTAAGAATTCTGCTCATTAAATATTAGGGCAGTGCTTGCTTTGGCAAAGCATACAACTGACAATGGAATAATATAGAGATAAACAGATACCATACAAATCTGTGAGGGGTTCCATATTTAAAGAGAAAGAGAAACCTAGTGTGGTGGCACAGGCTTGGAATACCATTACTCTGGAGGTGGAGACCAGAGGGTCAGAGGTTCAAGGTTGTCCTCGGGCATATAGCTAATCTAGAGCCATCTTGGGTTGTGAGGACTCTGTCTTGATAACTGTCAACAAGAAAAATACACCAATAGACCCTGTCTCAAAAAAAGAAAAAAAAAACCAGGCCCAAGTGAACAACAGAGAGATTTATATAATTGTTTTATGAAAAGATGGATAAAAGGCAAAAAGGAGCTCACCACATCAGAGCAATAATGAGTGGAAACTACACCAAGGGACCACTTATACCCCACAGAATTTCCAAGTCGCAAAGATGAAGGACAATGGTATCGTCTATTAAAATTACACTCTTTGTTCTGACAAGATCACTAATATATATACATATATGCACATGTATACGTTTACACACATACTAAACAAGCATTCATATTCATGCTTATTTATCATGTTGTTGTTTGGTTGTGTTGGTGCTTTGAGATGGTGTCCTGTACTCTGGCAATGTTCTTGCCTCAGCCTCCTGAGAGCTGGGATTACAGGAATCGTCTTCTATTATAAAATGTGTATAAAAAAAGACTTACATAAGAGTACTTATGGCAATATTGTCTGTAAGAACATGGAAATAACCCAAATCCTATATACCAGGAAAAATGAATGATGCATTTTATAGAATGGCATGAAATATAATAACCAAAAATTATTTCTAGAAACAGCCAACCACATGTATACATGTCATAACACACTGTTGAGTAGAAGACTGCCAGAGTATAGGACGCCATCTCAAACCACCACCAAACACAAAGAAAAACAAGCATGCATATGCATTGTCTAATATGTGTGAATGTATACATATGTGTGCATACATGTAGACATACGAGTGATATTGTCAGAACAAAGAGTATGCTGGGGAAAAGCCAAAGGTACACATAGGTATTTTCATGTGTGTACATGTTGTGTTTTTGTGCCCACATGCCAGGCAAGAACTAGGTATAGGGATGCAGAATTCAACTTCTCACTATTTCGCCCACGCCCCTCATCGCCCTACCAGCTGACCCTACAAGTATGAGCTCCTCAGTAGTGCCGAAGTCCCCTGACCAGTGACCGGGGTGTCAGGAGATGCTGTCCTCAACCTTTAAGCCAGGCTTTCTTCCCAGGGTCTTGTGAACCTTTTCCCTGACCGTCCTGTGCTCTTCTCCTGCAGGCCCTTCCTGGGGAGTTGGTGCTTTATTTTTCTTTTGTTTTTTTCAAAGGGGGAGGGAGGAGAATCAGATTCTGTCCCAGTGGAGGGAAAGGTGCTGTCCGAGGAGGGGAGAAACAGGGAAGGCAGAGGGGTGTCCTCAGTAAGGCAGGGTGGTTAGACCATAAGCATGCGGGGGAGGGGGGGTCAAGATTAAAGAAAAAAAAAAGAGGCAGAAGGGCCAGAGGCTGAATAAGACTCTTAGTGGGTCACCATAAAGGTGGAGAGCCAGCCACAGAGGTGCTGTGGGATGGTCTGTATGTCAAATTGCTCTGATTGGTCAGTAAATAAAACACTGATTGGCCAGTGGCCAGGCAGGAAGTAGGTGGGACAAGGAGAGAGGAGAATTCTGGGAAGCAGAAGGCTGAGGCAGAGAGACACTGCCAGCCACCGCCATGACCAGCAGCATGTGAAGACGCCGGTAAGCCACCAGCCACGTGGCAAGGTATAGATTTATGGAAATGGATTAATTTAAGATATAAGAACAGTTAGCAAGAAGCCTGCCACGGCCATACAGTTTGTATGCAATATAAGTCTCTGTGTTTACTTGGTTGGGTCTGAGCGGCTGTGGGACTGGCGGGTGACAAAGATTTGTCCTGACTGTGGGCAAGGCAGGAAAACTCTAGCTACACAGAGGTGGTTCCTGGGAGTGGAAAGTGCAGACACAGTGCCTCCCCACTTCCCTCCTCTACCCCTGCTCCAGCTCTGTTCTTTTCTTCTCCCCCTTTCCCACAACAGAAGCCCTGGCCATGTTGGCATGTCCCGCATCTCTTGCATGTCCAATCCTCTCCTCCCTCCTTTTGCACGGGCACTATTAAATCATTTTTTAAAAGTATGGTTCCATGAGCATAAATTAAGAGATGAGGCCTTTGTATGTTGCCCAGGGTGGCCCTAAACTCCTGGGATCAAGAGATGCTCCTACCTCAGCCTCCTGAATAGTGGGGCAGTCATCAGGCTGGATTTAAGTTACTTGTTTATTTAGACAAGGTCTCACTATGCAGCCCTCGCTGACCTGGAGTTCTTACATAAACCAGGCTGACCATAAACTCACAGGGATCTATTTGTCTCTGCCTCTTGAGTACAGGAATTCAAGCTGCATGTCCCCATGCCCAGCTTTATGTAAGTTTTTAGATAAGCAAAAAATAAGCCAGAATGTTAGAAGCTCTGGGACAGGGAGAGGTGGGGAGGGAGGAAGCAGGAAGGCAGTGAAGATTCCTAACACATTGCTATTTCCCTTTTTCTTTTGTATGAGTATATATGTGCACATGGGCAGTGTGTAGATGTACAGGCCTGGGCTCATGTGTGCTCACGGACATGGAGGCCAGAGGTTGACAGCAGGCATCTTTTATTATCACTCTCTAACTTTTCTCCAAGACAGAATCTCTTACTGAACCCAGGGCTCACCTACTGGCTAGATTCTCCAGCCAGTGAGTGCCAGGGATCCATCTGTCTCCACCCCATCAGCTCTAGGGTTACAGAAGCAGGCAACCATGCCCAACTTTTTAGGTGGGTTCTGGGGATTTGAACTCAGGTCCTCATGTTTCCATAGCAGATACTTTAACCGTTGTGCCATGTCCCTGACTTTACTTTTTCTATTTCTTGACCTGGGTGATAAGTATATCTTCATTTTGTCATAATTCATCAGGATGCATGCTTCTCATCGGCTCCCTTTTCTATATGTCTTGTTAGAGTTCAGTAAAGAAGTTCTAAGAATGGAGAGCTTGTACAACATACATGAGGCCCTGGATTAGTCTCTAGTTACCCCTCCCCCTCAAAAAAGAAAGTTTCACATCAAGGCTCACTACCTACCTAGCAAAGGGTAACCCTCAGATCTGTTGCAGATGAGACATGCCATACCAAACATACTAAAGAGAAAAAGAAAAAGAGAGAAAAGAGTTAGATTCAAAACAGAAACACTGAGAACAGAAGTGACTAGTTCTTCAGCCTTTCTGTTGGTCTCCCTGGTTGCAAATACCCAGAGGGGAAAAGAGGAAGTCTATGTGTAACGGGCTCCAAACAGCTTCTGTACCAGCTACTACCGCAGGACCGGGTACACTAGTCCGCACATGACTCTTACACCTGCATTGGCAGCCGAGAGCCCTTGGGTGGGGGATAATGGAGCCCAACAGTCTTGGGTGTGCTGCAGAGTCTCACATCCTGGTGAGATTCTGTGAACTGTTCAGTCACAGCTTGACTTTGCTGAGCACATGCTACATGTCTAACACAGTTCTAGGTACTTTAGGACAGTCTTTTTTTTTTTTTTAAACCAGTATCTTTAATTCTGACAAAAACACATTATTAAGAAGGATGTATGACTCCTGTGTTGGGGCTGCAGCCCAGTGGGAGAACATTCGCCCAACACACATGACGTTTCAGGTTCAATTCCCAGTACTGCCAGAAATAACCCACAACAACGAATTAAACCAAAAGCAGAGGGAAAGTACTGCTCTAATGTCCATTTCACAAATGAGTAAACTGAGGAGCAGAGTTATTTTGTCCAACTTCCCATAGCTAGTGGTGATAGTGTCTGAACACAGGCCAGGGTGCATGTGCATTTTCACGTGTATTTTACTTTGGATCAGTCCCTTACCTGTTCTGCCTTGTTACTGTGTCATATTCTCTGGTGGTACCGATCAGACTCTCCCATGCAATATACAGCTAACTTATACAGTAAAAATTTCAGGTCAGGAACCCAGCCCTATTCACAGCTATATCTATATCTCTACACTTTTTTTTTTCCTGGAGAGATAGTACAGAAAAATCATGGAGTGTGCAGGCTTTGGCACTTGTGTGGTAGTTGACTGTATGTAGTGACCTACTTCCATACCCCTACCTGTACCTGCACCCTTTGTGGTCTAGCATGGTACTGACTTCCTGCTCTGGCTTTACTTGTGAATGCTCTGGCCAATCAGATGTCAGCAAACATGAGCACGAGAAGGAGGCTCGGGCATGAGCCAAGTGCCTCTTGTTCTCCACCTATGACTGCGACAACATGCCTGATGGAGGATGAGGCCCATAGAACCAAATTGCTCTAGTTCTATAAGCCCAGCTGCCCTCACTGTCTCTGCTGATGCCACTTTGGATCAACTAAAACACCTGCTCAACCCCAGGCATGTGAATAAGCAGTGAGATCAGCCCAATTGAGACAATCTCAATAGCGTTCCATATTTTCCTGGGGAAAAAAAAGACCCAGCCTGTTAATTGCATTGGGGATGTAGGTCAGGCCTAGCATGAACAAGGCCCCAATATTACAAAAAGAAATGCTTGCTGTTCTGTACCACTGAGGTTTATGGTTGCCTGTGAAAGTGGGTTCCTCTGGCAGTTTGAAACTTGGCTCTCTGGCTTTACTAGAGAGAGATGACTATTGGTGAGTCATTTAATAGCACTTAAATTTACAAAATGGAGACAACTTTCTATATCATATAGTTAAACATAAGAATAAACAGTGTTTTTGAGACAGAATGCATATTTAATAAGTGCTCACTAAAAATGATCATTATCTGTTCGTTTAGTCAATCAACATCATATCATGACCTGTGAGCACTAAGCAGGGTGCTGAGCCCCAGAAATACAAAGTGAATAGAAAGAAATTTCTGAATGAACTGCAGCCTTAGTTGACTGATTAAGACTTAAATTCTAATTTGTTCTTGGAGTAACAGTCTCCATTTTCCATGTTGTTCATTCATGCACCACTTACTTATTCATCATTGTTTAAGGCCTCCTGTGTGTCAAACACTGGGATGTAAGAGTGACCAAAAGATAATCACTATCCAGCCTCACTGTGCTCACAGTGTGGTGAGTAAAAAGTGCAGCAAGTCAGTAATTGTGACATAGGAACTGGGCGTGTAATTTGGAAGTAGGGCAAGTGCTTAGCATGTGTGAGGCCCTGGGATCCATCTCTAGAACCAATCAGTGAAGAGTCTGTGAGATTGTGTAGACAGTCTACTAGAAGCTTTAGACAGAGGGGAAAAGGGTCCCTGGTCTAGTTAGGGGATGGAGAATTCCAGAGCCACCCTCACGGAGAGGAAAATTCCTGAGCTATATTTTAGAGATGGCTTGGGCAGAGTGGTGATAACACGCCATTGGACACTCCCACTAAGGGTGTGCAGGAAGGGATGAAGCTGAAAAAGCTCCCTTGTATGATACTGCAAGCAATTTGACTGTTAACATGAAGTGATGAGCACCTATTGGACAATTTTAAGCCCAAAGGGACATCCACACATCTACGCTGGGCTTTAGGAAAGACCCACAACCAGTATCTTACCCTTTTTAAACCCTCTGGACTCTGGGCACACAGTTAACATAATCAGTGGGTACCGAATGGTGACCAGGTCCATCTGGTACGTACTGAAATCACAGGACTTGGTTCTGTTTGCACAGCCGCTGAAGAATCCTCGCCCTCAGAGTCTCAGGCCTATGTGAAGAACGAGCTCTTCCATCTCGCTATGTTGGTAGGATGGAGAAAGAGGAGGGCAGGCTAGAGTCTGCACCCAGGTCTGGGAAGGTATAGATTTCAGCTTCGTGAAATGGTTCGGAATCTCAAATGGGGGACCAATCCTTTGCTATCAAATCTCCCCTTTCCTAGCAAATGCCCACACTCACACTTTCTCGTTAAGGCCCAAACACTGATACACTGGTCCAGCATCTGCAACACCTTTCATGACTTTCTTTGGAAGCTCTTTAAAAAAGTAGGCTGGTAGGTTGCTGCCATCGTAAGTGACAGAGTCGCAGGTCACGATGCCCGGGTAATACATCATCATCCTGGCAGCAATATTGACCTTCTGACCAATGACTATGACAGGAAGGAGCAAGTCAAAGGAGGAGAAAAAAAAACAAAAGCTGTTAAACTGCACGTGACCCGAGGAGACCCCCCAAAGGCTTTTTCCCTGTTTCTTCTGTCTGTCATGAATGACACATGAGTTTAGCCTTCAGCTGGCCAGTACCTATTTCAAACAATCTGCAACAGTTAGCTCAGCCAGTTGCAAAGTTTCTTACCTGCGAGACCAAGAGGATGGTCTGTTTCGGGATAGAAAGGCCTTAAATGTAACGAGGTGTTCGTAAGGACAGCCACAGGCCTGAGGGCTCTTGGCTAAGATGTAGCTTATCTTCTGTGATGAAGTGGACACGCATGTGTTGGTCTAGGTCAGTGGTTCTCACCCTTCCTGACGCTGCGACCCTTTAATACAGTTCCTTATGCTGTGCTGATCCCCAACCATACAATTATTATATTACTACTTCATAACTGTAATTTTGAAACTGTTATGAAACATAATGTAAATATCTAATATGTGACCCTGGGGGTCACAATCCACAGATTGAGAACCACTGATAAGCGGCCTGCTCCTTAAAATAGTGTATGTCTGCTAAAAGAAACATCATTTGGTAATTCTGTGTGTGTGTGTGTGTGTGTGTGTGCATGTGTGTGTTGTTCACTTGTTTTAAACAGAGTCTCTCTGTGTAATCTGGCTCATCTGGAGCTCACTGTGTAGACCAGGTGACCTGGAACTCAGAGATTCACCTGCCTCTGCCCCCCTAGCGCTGGGATTAAAGGCGTGCACCACCACATCTAGCCATGATTTTGTTTTGGAGAGGTGGTATCACTCTGTTGCTGGCCTTGAGCCTCTAGTGGCCCATTTCTGGTAGGTAGGCCATAGTCCCAAAGGTTCCACAGCTTTCCAAAACAGCATCACTAGCTGGAGAACAAGCGTTGGAGAACAGAGCCTGCGGGGACATTTCACATCCGAACCACAATGTCTCCCTCAAGCTGTTTTCCAAGGTATTTTGTAATGAGGACAAAACTATTTCTAACACACTGTTCCCTGTAATGGCATAACTTTCTCTGAGTCATCTCCCCTTCTCTATTTATCTCAAATGTCAGGAATGTCGATCCCTGTAGGCAATTGTCTCAGGATAGGGATCTAGCAGTAACCATTTCCTGAGAGACCAACGGACACACCACAGTGTGGCCAGTTCTGGCTTCATGTAGTTCTTGGCCCCTGGGTCTAGTTCCCTCTTCTGTATACTCCTGGATCTATCACCACCTTGAAGACAGGGTCAGATGCCAGCTCCCCTGTTCCTCCTGGTGTGGCCACACCGAATAAAGCCCTGTCTTGCTTTATGGCCCTTCACCTCTTTGATGATGAAATCATTCAGTGAGTAACCAGACCCGGCTATTGGGGCTTCTGGGGCCAGGCCTGCTGGGACTGGAGTTAATAGATGGTTGGGATCCACTAGGTGGGTGCTGGGAAAGGAACCCAGTTCCTCTGGAAAAGCAACAAGTGCTCAAAATGGCTGAGCCAATCCTCGAACCCCTGACTGACTTCAGACTTCTTATGCTCAGCCACGGCACCAGAAACACACACACGCTGCAGACCTGGCATTATCAGTGGGCAAAGCAACACGGCTTTGCTTCGCTTGGAAAGACTCAACTCTCTGAGGGCCGAGCCCCTATCTGACTCCCCGCCCTCCTCCGCCCCCCCCCCCACTTTCTTTTCTAAAGATCTCTCTCACAAAGCCTAATGTCACGGAGGTGTTGAAAGTAGATGAAACGAAGTCGGCTCTACACACCTGTGTACTCATGTCTCACAGTGTGTCCAACAATCCCACAGAAGACGATCCCACTGGCCACGCCGATGGAGACCGTCCTGACGCCGCCGCCGGAAGTTGTAGGAGAGAGGGAACAATGATGAGCATTTACAAAAAAGATGCTGAGCACAGAAAACATGGTAAGGCTGGGGAAGTGGGTTTGGGGGGACTGTGTTTTAACAGCTCTATTTTTTTTTACGTTCAGTTATACACAGCTGAGAGATGTGAAGGGAAAACGTGTGAGGCGCTGAACCAAGTTATCCATTTTTCCCTTCTCTCCAGCTTCCGGTAACCCCACCCGCTTCCTGTAAGACGGGATCGGGGTCGACACTCACCGGATTTTGTGGACCTGAGAACAGAAGTCAAATATATCCACAGCACTTTCCAAGGCGTGAGTGATTTCATCAGGTACCTTTTCCCCGGGGAAACCGAAGACACAGAGGAAGGAGCACCCCTGTAAGTGAGAGGCAGCAAGCACAGCTTTAGTCTGCCTCAGCTGATGCCATAACCAGGAAGTGTCGCAGCAATCTTCCCTGTCTGAATCAGGTTCATCCTGGTTTCTACCACATCTGTCCTACGCTTGGTAAACGGGGTAACTTCTAGGGTGCCATCGGAAGTGTAGCGCCTGCCTTTGTGAAGGACTTGCTCCAGAGATCGTCATTCCTGCTGAACTAATTCAGCTAATTCGTGTGCACTCGTGGTTCTCTTTCCTGTGGACCAGGCCTTGGACTTTGAAGCGGGACATTGAGCCCAAGAGGCACAGCAGAGTGGAGGAAAAGGCACCAGCTCGGGGACAGAACCCGTCAAGATGACTTAGGACATGCCCATCTTTAGTCTTAGCACTGGGAGGCAGAGGCAGACAGGTCTCTGTGAGTTCCAGAAAAGCCTGGCCTACACAGTGAGTTCCAGGACAGCCTAGAACACAGTGAGGTTCTGTCTTTTAAAAAAGCCCATAGGGGTGTGTGTGTGTGTGTGTGTGTGTGTGTGTGTGTGTGTGTGTGTGTGTGTGCGCGCGCTTATCTAGAGAGGTGACTTAGCCCTTACAGAGGACCTGGGTTCAGTTCTCAGCACCCACATAGTAGCTCTTATTCATCATCTCCAGTTCCAGTGGCTATGATGCTCTCTCTCTAACTTCTCTGGGCACCGTGTGAGCACGTGATGTACAGAGACCCATGCAGGAAAAATACTCATATACATAAAATAAAAATTAATTTTAAAATGTTTTAAAAAGACGGCTCAGCGAGCAAAGGCAGAGCAACATGGTGGAAGAAAAGTAACTCCTGGAAATTGTTCTCTGAACTCCACATGCAGACCTTGGCACACATATGCTCATACACACATGCTCATAAAATAAAATAAAATATGATTCAATTTTTTTTTTAAAGTGTAGCCAGGCATCATGGCATACACTTTTAGTCCTGGAACGCAGGAGGCAGAGGCAGGCAGATCTCTGGGTTCAAGGCCAGTCTGGTCTACATAGTGAGTTCCAGAAGGGTCAGAGTTGCACGGTGAGACCCAGTCTTAAAAAAGCAACAATAAAACAGAGTAATCACAGGCTTAAATTAGTTAGTGTAGGTAAAATGTTGAGAAGAGCGCCTGGCATGCTGGCCATGTACACGCTGTTAGGAAGTCTGGCATCCTAGATTAAATTCTGTTCTCTCCACCCGGCCAGTGTCCTTGGCCTTACGTGCTGACTTCACACTACTGCTAGGTTTCCCATCCTGTCTGTAGTTCATACTTACCTTATCAAACATGAAGACCTTATTAATCTGGCCTCGGAAGACCTTCAAGACAGAAGTGATATGCACACAGGCAGCTTGGATGGCCGAGCCTATGACTTCCGCTTTGTCTTGCTCTTTAAACATCAAGTTCACAAACACTATTGTCACGGGGCGGAGCTCAGATAAATAGCCCCGAAGCTGCTTGTCGTCAATCTGCAAGGCAGAGGGCAGCTTTCTGCAGTGTGTGTCCTGGCCAGGGGAGCCTTTCAACGCCACCCTAGGCCACACCCTAAGTCACTACTGGGAAGGAAGCCTTTTGAGACACTGAGGCAGCTGAAGCCTTCATACTGTGAGGCACAATCCAGAGCCAGCCCATGGGAACCCATTATCCAAATCTCTTCCATTGATCCCCAGTAAACACACCACGCATCAATGAAGATTTGCACAGTTGCTAATTTGGCCAGCTACTGCTTCAGTACCTAACAATCAAACACCTCATGCCAACATTCGACGTCACAGTAAGAATTATTATCACTTTTTGCTCTCTTACTCTTCCAGTTAGGTTGAAGATTATTATTCCAGGTCACTTAACCTTGTACTTTCTTATCCTGGTTCCTTCTGGAATGTTTTTAGATTCTACCCCACTATTTTCAGATAAAACTGCAAAACCCAGCATTAGTGGTCCCATTTTACAGACTGGATAGCAGATGCATGGAGAAGTAATCCAATTTTCCCAAGGTTATGTAGATAGAAAGTAGCAAATTAAAACCCAGCTGTGATGCCTGGCGGTGGCGCACGCCTTTAATCCCAGCACCTGGGGGGGCTGAGGCAGGCGGATCTCTGTGAGTTTGAGGCCAGCCTGGTCTACAGAGCGAGATCCAGGACAGGCACCAAAACTACACAGAGAAACTCTGTCTCGGGGAAAAACAACAACAACAACAAAAAAAAAACCAGCTCTGGATTCCAACATTTGTTGTAATACATGTTTCTTTGTGGTGGCATATTTTGTTTTATTGTTTTATTTAGGTTCCCTCTTCTCTACACTCCCACCCTGTGAGAGGCACATAGAGAAGAAAGTATTCCCCAAATCATGCCTGCCAGTCATCCACCTTGAATTTTGTTACACGAAGTACTTTGCAAATCAATGGCGGGGTCGGGGAGAGAGTCATTGTACTTCCTGTCCAAATAACACAAAGGTATCAGGCTCCACTGACGATGTGAAAGGCCATCTCAGAGTGGCAGAAATTGCTACAGGGAATGAAGCCGCCATGTTTTCTAACTGCCTAGGCTAGCCTCAGGACTGGGTTCATTTCATTGTATTCCTTCCATAAAAGACAATGTGACTTCTAACAAACCAGTGTAATGATTTTTTTCAAATACACCGACAAGTAATTTTTCATTTGTAAAAATTGTTTCACATGTTCTTACAGGACCGCAGCATCTCTGAGGAGCTATGTCTTTAAGTGCTAGGATAGGCTTTGGCAAAGTCCTCCAGGATTTGTCTTTCACCTTCTTTCGGCTCCCCACCCCCAGACATACCTCTTTGGCAGTATTCATTATTTCTACCTACAATTCCTCACGAACTCACAAGTCCATCTTATACTCCATTCCTGTGGGTGCCGACCTCAGCAGGAGCTAATGGGTTCTATCTGTTGAGGCAGCGGAGGTTGCAGGAAAGACTTTCTCTCGGACTATCACAGGCACTGGTCGTCGCCACCAGTGAGGTCCATTTAGGCACAACCCCCTGCGTTTGTAATTGAGAGCAGCTGCTCTTTTAAAGGACTATTAAAAACAGGACCAGAATTCCAGCAACTCAAAAAGATCACAAGTCAATAAAATGCCTTCCTCGACTGAAGACTGAGTTCAAAGCCACTCTGGGCAACTTAGTGATAGCCTGCCTCAAAAATAAAAAGAGTAACTATAGATTCTGTTTGTTAGACTGGGCATTGAAAATAGAGCCTTTAGCACACTAAGTAAATGTTCTACCATTCAACATAATTTTTTTTTTTTTTAAAAAAGAGGATCTTATTATATAACCCTGGAATTGGCCGTGTAGACCAGGCATCACAATCCATCTGTCTATCCCACCCAAATGCTGGATTAAAGGCATGCACCACCACACCTGACTGAATGTGCATGTGAAGGTACCCTCTCTCACATGCCAGGAGAGGTTGTTAAATTCCCTGGAGCTGGAGTTACAGGAGGTAGTGAGCTGCCTGATGTGGGTGCTGGGAACTGAATTTGGGTCCCCTGCAAGAGCAGTAAGTACTCTTAACCATTCACTCTTTTCTCCAGACCCTTTTTATTTTGGGGGGAAGGATCTCCAAATACTTAGGCTATACCTAAGAATTTGGCTTAGCCTTCTGAGAGGATGGGATGTTGGTGTTTATTGCTAGGCCCAGAATAAATGATTTCGTTTGATTGGTTGGTTAGTTTGGAGATCTGTAGCCCAGGCTGGCCTGAGCTTAATATGTACTCAAAGATGCCTTTTGATGCTCCCTGCCTCCACTTGCCAAGTGTGGGATTATAGGTGTGCACCACCATGACCCAAGCTTTTTTTTTTTTTTTGAGATGGTCTCACTCTGAAGCTCAGGCTTGCCTAGAACTCACTGTGATTTTCTTGCCTCAGCCTCCCAATTCCAGGATTACAGGTACAAGCAACTTACTTATGTTATGTTTCCAACAGCTCTGGTTTGCTCAGTTTTATATAAGGCAACACAGTCCAAGTAAGGCAGACAAGCATAGGGGAAAGCTTATTAACCCAGGACTCCACATGGTTTGGGCTATACAAACTTCTAATAATGCATTTGGCAGCCAGAGACCCTTACCTACACATGCACTCCAAATAATGCACCTAGCAACCAAGACCCCATGTGCATTGAGGTACATGAATACCATAGTGCTTTGAATTAGAATGACCCCTATAGGCTTATATATTTGGATACTTGGTTCCCAGTTGGTGAAACTGTTTGAGAAGGATTAGGAGGTGTGGCCTTGTTGGAGGAGGTGTGCCACTGGGAGTGGGTTTTGAGGATTCAAAAATCCATGCCAATCCCAGTGTGCTTTCTGCCTTCTGCTTGTAATTCGAAAGATGTGAACTCTGAACTACTGCCTCCTACTTCTCTCTGCCATCATAGATCTAACCCACTGAAACTGTAAGCCCAAACTCACTCTTTCTTCTATAAACTGCTTTGGTCACAGTGTTTTATCACAGCAATAGAAAAATCATTGTCTTAGAGTTTCTATTGCTGTGAAGAGACACCATGACCACAGCGACTCTTATGAAGGTAAGCATTTAAATGAAGTGGCAGCTTACCATTTCAGAAGTTTAGTCCATTATCATCATGGTAGGGAGCATGGTGGCTGGGAGCATGGTGGCGTGCTGGCAGACATGGTACTGGAGAAGTAGCTGAGAGTTCTATATCTTACACAGGCAACAGGAAGTGGTCTATTTCTTTGGGTGTGGCTTGAGCATATATGAGATCTCAAAGCTTCCACAATGACACACTTTTTCTGACAAGACCACACCTACTCCAACAAGGTCACACCTCCTAATAACTCCACATTCTTTGGTGGTCATTTTCTTTCAAACCACCACAGTAATTAAGATACACATCCAACTCTACCCCAAACAATGGAATAAGCTTTTTCTCCCCTTAAAAACTATCAGCTCAGACATATCCTAGTCTGTTGTACTCCAGTGATGTCAGAGGTCAGGGTAGGGGTGCTGCTCAGCCCAGACTGGATCCGGCCAACACTGGTTTGAAATGCATGCACAATAAGGCAAACTGTCACCTCTAAGTGAACCTTTAGGGAGAATCCACTATTTACCATCTTATGCCTATGCACAGATGGGCATACGTACAATTAAAATCAGAGGCGTTTTGAGAAGAGACTTGTGTAGTAACGGTGATATAGCAACCTGTCAATCAAAATAGAAAACTATCCATATTACATCCCTTAGCAATCACACTCCTCCTTTTGGACCCCATTGAAGGAAGCCCCAAGCAATGGCCAGAGCCCTTGAGGACTCTTTTACTTATGTGGCCTGCTGTTCTCATGCAGCATTGTTTTGATCTACACTTTCCCTTTATTCTGAAAAAAAAAAAATTCCCTGCTGCATTGCAAATCTGTGTGTGCTTATGTCCACAGTTTGAGAATGATGTCAAGAACCTGGAGACGCATGGCCAGCCCCTGACCACTGGTAACCCAAATTTCTTCTTGCTGCCACAATGAACTTAGGATAATGCCTCCTTTATCTGCGACCCTTCTCATCCTCCATACCTTTCTCTCCTCTTCCCCTTTCTCCTCTCTCTCCTCCCTCCCTTTCCTTTCTCACTCTTTGTGATTTTACAATGCTAGAGATGGGACCCAGAGCCTTCCACATGCTAGGGAAATGCTCTACCACTGAACCACACCCTACCCCCCCCCCCAATTTTTAATAATACCCTGATTTGGATAATACATTTTGAAGTCACCTGTACACGGAGAATGTGAAATGAAATTCCCAGAAAAGAAAAGCCAGTTAAAGATTCTGCAGGGGTGATTAACGAGTTGTCTAGAACTTCATGGTTGTAGAGAGCTGGACTGCTACAGATCCAGATCTTGTGCTGTCTTTAGACCCCTTAATAGCCATCCACTGCCTATCTCGAGTCTGGCCTAGCATCTTTTCAATTATCAAGTGAAACCCTTTGGAATGTATTAATTTAACAGATCCTGAAGCTCCTAGGCAACTCCAAAACTAAGAACAATATCAGAAAACATAAGACCTATGGCATTTTGCTATCATCCACCTACCTGATATTCCCACCAATAAACTTGAGAAGTTTCCCGATTTATGACTGTCTTTTGTGTTATGCCCACGAAAGACTTTCTGTGTTGGAACATATTATTTGGGACAACCTGAATCTTGGTAAGTTTTTGATCCCCAGTTATTGGGTATCCTCTGCTGCCAATGTAATAAGCCAATCAAGCTGAATTAATAAATCCAGATTTAATCTGAGCAGAGCAAAGCACCTCCCTGGTGGCTCTTGTGAAGACAGGGGAGAGAGGCCATGGCAGGTATGGCAGCTAGGTCTTAAGCAGCCTGTAGGCATGGTCTTGAGCATCCCCAGGGAGGGGCTGACTCTTGGCCACCAATCCTAGGGGCGGGGTCTGGGGGGAGAGAGAGGTGGGACTTTCACCTAATGATCCCAGATTCCTTGGGTGTATGGTGCCAGAAGGGCTTCCACCTAAAGAAATCTGTGTCCCAGGGCCATTGTCACTTCTCTTTGAGGTAGGACCTATGTGTTGAGCCAACAAAAATATTTTTTTTATTTAGGAACTTTTTTTTTTTTTTTTTTTTTTTTTTTTTTTTTTACCAGATTCTGTGTTTTGTTTACTATTTTGTCTTTCTTGCCGTTGAGATTCCTGACACCTCATTTGAACACACTGAATTATGAAAATACCTGCTTCAAAATGATTTCCATCACATACTTTTGTAGGGACAACTCGAGATCAGGATCAGACTCCAGCATGCAGGCGAGCCTTAGGAAGTCTAAGAGGGCGGAAGGAAAGGGAGGGCTCAGCAGTGCTGGAGATAGGAGTCTTCCTGTTCCCACTCCCTGGGGCATCAAGAGACCCCGGGGCATCGCCCATCAAAAAGGGCCAAGGCAAGCTGGGCAGCGGTGGCGCACGCCTTTAATCCCAGCACTAGGGATGCAGAGGCAGGCAGATCTCTGAGTTCTAGGCCATCCTGGTCTACAGAGTGAGTTCCAGGCCAGGACAGCCAGGTCCACACAGAGAAACCCTGTCTTGAAACATCTCCCCCACTACACACACACACACACACAAAATAAAAGGGCCAATGGAAATCCACTCCACAGAAGGGATTCTTATAGGTTGTGGACTTCTCTAAATTCAGTTGAATGTGACTCAGTACCAGGATGGAACTAGCTTTGTAACTTGGGACGATTCTTACTTGTGGATTTGACCTTGAATTTTGCACTGCAGGTTTCCTAGGTGCCTCACGGTAGTCACATGGAAGCTCGAAACAAATGGTTTGGGAAGAACAGAATAGAACAGACTGGAAACCAAGGACAGCACTCCGGCTTCCTCCACATTTAAGGAAGGGGAGGCAACTGGCAAGAGACGCTGAAGATGCCTGGTTTGCGGGACAGAAGCAAGACTAAAACAGATACTGCAGAGCCCCAGGAAAACAGAGAATGTAACATCCATGGAATGATTAATCCAAGTCAAGTGTGGCACTTTTGCGTCTAGCCCTAGCACAAGAGAAACTGAGGCAGGAAGATCGCTTGGGCCTGAGCCAGAAAGTTCAAGGTCAACCTGGGCCACATAACAAGAACCCATCTCAAAAAACAAAGCAAAGCTGAACTAAACAACAGCAACAATAGAAAGCCATACTGGTGTGGCGGCATACCGCTTCCCTTTCTCCAGACCAGCAATCTAAGGACCTAGCCATCTTCCTGCCCTGGCCACTGATTCCTGTTTACCCTTTCCAAACACCAGTAGGACAAAATTCAAAGCATTTTTGACTCCTGTTTGTCCTCAAACTTCTTTTAAGTTTCTATATATCCATTTGTGTTATATGTTTATCGGTTCTTGGATCCCTTCACTCATACAGTCACACATAATAAATGTGCCTTGCATATATATGCCTTGGAATGTGTGTTGGTAATTGAAGGTGGAGGCAGGAGGATCAGCAGGTCAAGATCATTCTTTGATAGATAGAGAGTTTGAGACCAGACTGGGCTACTCGAGACTGTATCAGAAAACAATAACAAAACCCACGGCATGTAGCTCAGCGCTCGTCCAGCACACACAAAGCTTTAGGCTTGATCCTTTACACATCTGCATGGGGAAATTAATCCAAAGCCAACCACCTAGGCAAGGCTGGGGCTGGGAGTATAGCTCAGGGATAAGGTAGAACACAGGGCCCTGAGTTTCAACCAAAGCACTGTAAAGAAATTAACTAAAACTTCCAAATAACAATATCCAAAGCCTGGCCACCTAGGGCCAACCACCTAGGATGAAGCCTAGGAAAAGATCACCAGACTCTAGTCAATGGTACAGCTAGCAGATTTGACACATTCTCAGACACGGGGGAGAAGGAAGAAACGGGATGTCGGGGAAATGAGACAAGTTTATCACAAGAAGTTTAGCACAGGAGGATTAAGAGTTCAAGGTCAGTTTAGGGTACATGATGAGACCCTGCCTCCCCTCAAAATAAATTTAAAAATTAAAAATAAACTTAAGCCGGTTGGTGGTGGCGCACGCCTTTAATCCCAGCACTCGGGAGGCAGAGGCAAGCGGATCTCTGTGAGTTCGAGGCCAGCTTGGGCTACCACGTGAGCTCCAGGAAAGGCGCAAAGCTACGCAGAGAAACCCTGTCTCGAAAAACCAAAAAAATAAAAAAAAAAAAATAAAATAAAAATAAACTTAAAACAGAAGCCAGAAGAATAGGTAAGCACTCACCCTGAGGCATGTGCAATGCTTATTTATTGATAAATGAAATGAAAGCATGCAAGAACAAATAAATATATGACATAAATAGATAGAGAGAAACTTGAGAGCTGTGTGAGGGTAAATTGAAGTCTAAGATGCTTTGCATTTTATCTTGTTAATGTTTGGAAGAAGATAGATGGCAATCAGTGCCCAGGAGAGGAAGATGACTAGGTGTTCAGAATTGCTGTTCTGGAGAATGGGAAGTCCATCTCATTTGTCAAGGTCAAGGGCCAGAGCTATGTTAAGAGTGCATCTACTTGTCACTGAACCACTGACATTGGCTTAAGTCCCTACTGACCACTACAGAGGCAAAGGGTCTATGCATGGAGGCTACTTACTTTTGTGGTCGCCGGAAGGATAATAATCCATGAAGGCCATACACTTGTTGAAAAACTCGTCAAAGTTAAAAGTCGGGGGTGGTTTTAAGAAGCTAACCTGGATAAAACAACAGTAAAATTCCAGTTATTCTGAGGGCTGTGTGGCCTTGGGAATATCATTTAGCAGAACAGTATGCTTTTGAATGTCTAGGACCCAACACACAGTGACATTTAAGGATGTTCAGTTTTCATTTTGTTTGAGACAGGGTCTCACCTCTGTGGCTCAGAAGGAATGATGTGCCATAAGCTGGCCCTTGAACTTCTGGTTATTCTTATGTCTTGGTTTCTCAGGTGCTAGAATTACAGGTATGAGCTACAAAGCCCCACTCAGTTATTGTTATCATTATCATTACTACTACTACTACTACCACCACCACCACTAATAATAATAATAATGGTGGTGGTAGTATTTTTCAGACAGGGGAATTCAGACAGGGGAATGTTTGAGACAGGATCTCACTATGTAGTCCTGGGTGACCTAGAATCCAGTACATAGACCACACTGGCCTGAAACTCACAAAGATCTGCTCATCTCTGCTTGCTGAGTGCTGGGATTAAAGGCAAGTGCCATCTTACCATGACCAGTAAGGCCACCTCACCAGGCCCAAACAGGGGATTGAACCCAGGGCCTTGCACTCCACCACTGTGCTACAACCATGTCCTGTTTACTTGTCTGGTATTGTTTGAGAGAAGGTCTCGCTCACTAGCTCAAGCTAGTCGCAGATTCGAAAGGCTAGGTTCTCCAATGCTAGGGCTGTGGGATGTGTCTCAGATCCCGGCCAGCGGTTGTAAACTGTAATTTGGAAAGGAGGCAGCTGCCAGTAGTGCAGGCCTGTAACCCCAGCTACTTGGGGAGCTGAGGCAGGAAGATCAAACATCTAAAGGTTTCTGGTGCTAAAAAGGACCTTTAAAGATAACCTGGTCTACTTAGTGAGACTCTGCCTCAAAAAGAAAACACAAAAAAATGCTGGGGCTGTAACTCAGTGAGACAGGGTGCTTGACTGGCATGTGTGTGGTTCTGTCCTTCAGTGCTACCCAAAAAAATTCTGTTGCCATTTTAAAGGCTTATGGGCATAGCTCACACTGAACATATGCTTAAGCCCCTAAGTCCTAGATTCAATGTTTAGCTCAAAAAGAAGAGAATGGAAGAAAGTTTAATTTTTTTCCAATTACTTTTTAAGACCTTAAGGGTCAGTAAATACACACAAAGGGCTGCTCTTCTATGTTTTCCCACCCCAAGGATCTTTCTTCTTCTCAGTCTCTTTCTGAACATTTTCATTCAACTAAAACCCGAGGAAACCATATGCCTTCTTTCTCCTCCTCTCCTCCCTCTCCTCTCCTTCCTCTACCTCTCCTTTTCTCTCTGCAGCATGATACAGAGTTGGAGATTATTATCCACTGAAGTGTGGGTATGAGGGAAAGAGAGGCACTTAAAGAAAAGACAGTACACACCCAAAATGGGAGTGCAGGCCTCCCAGGAGAGATTCTCACCCCATGTTTTTTTTCTTATAAGTCTTGAAAACAAAGAGTGTCAACGCTTAAAAAGGTCTCAGGAAAATGGGAACTCTGAGACCGGCATATCCTTGAGTCTCTGGTATTCCTGCCTCCCAAAATGCAGAAATGAAGTCCAAAAGTGTGAAGGCACCAGGCGAAAACAGATGGGGTTATCTCTGGCAAATGGCTGACAGTCCATCAGGCAGGGTTAGGAGGTCATTGGGTAGAGAAAATAAGCACTAGCCTTCCCGGGGTCCACATTGCAATCCCAGCAGCCAGGAGGTAGAGACGGGAGGATCAACCGTTTAAAGGCCACATTTAGCTATGTAATGACTTGGAGGTTAGCCTGGGCTACATGAGACCCTGTCTCAATGAACACAGACAAATGAGGATCAGACCTCACAACAACTCCCGGCTGCCCCTGGGTCACTCCATGGCTTCATTTACTCTAGAGGTGGGGCCATTTCCTTCTTGAGCTCAGCAGCCTTGGCTCCTCCCACGGGGCATGTCCTTAGGCTCAGCCAGACTGGGTGGAGCCAGCCTGCTGGCGCACATTGGCAGCAACCACACTCTCACCTTAACTGCCCTCTGATCCGGAATCCTCTCAATTTCAATCATGTTCCGGTCACAGAGCTGCCAGCAGTTTGGCGACAGAATAACGTCGTTCATCTGGGCCATGTTCTGCGCAAGGCGCACATCATCTACCGCCTGGCCAGTCACCAGAAAGTAGTTGCGAGTGTCATCCCCGAAGACCAACATGGTGATGTGGCCCGCAGCCAGTCCTGGAGAAGGCAAGCAATGGGTTTGCACAACAAGTTCTGGGTTATTTCCCAGAAGCACCGATCTTGGAAAAGTCAGAATCTTGCTGTGGACTACACAACCTCTAAGCAAAATCTCATTTTTTAAAATTTTACATAGAAATCAGAGAATGCTTCTTCCAGGTCCCAATCGTTCTAAATGTCTCTTCTATCAAAGCTAGAGAACATAACTCCCAATTTTCACCTTTTGGTGGCACTTTTTTTTTAAAGAGGGGATTGGGTTTCGAGACAGGGTTTCTCTGTGTAGCCATGGCTGTCCTGAAACTCATTTTGTTAGACCAGGCTGGCCTCAAACTCAGATTTACCTGCCTCTGCCTCTCAAGTACTGGAATTAAAGGCCTGCACCACCTGGCCTGGCTTGATGACACTTTTTAAAGGGTTCTATCACTCCCCAAAGTTATTTAACCTTTTCTTCAATTTACACTTAAGGCAACAGAAAACGATGTTGATAATTGAGGCCTCAACTGAAAACAAACCCTAGTTCTGTCTCATTTCAGGCCATAACTAAAGGCCAAAGAAAAAGAAATAGGTATTTGAAAGCCAGATGGCCCGCCCCAACAATGGCTTCTCTAATTGTTTTCTCTCTTTTTGAGATAGGATCTCACTATAGAGACCAGGTTGTCCTTGACCTCACTGAGATCTGTCTGCCTTCTGAGTGCTGGGATTAAAGGCATGCACTCCCGTACCTGGCCTCCTCTAATTGTTTTCAAGTTGAGAAATGAAGGTTTTTGTAACTGAATAATGGAACCTAGATGCTGTAAAGGATGGCATGCATATGAATAGATATAAATACGTATATGTATACACACACATACACTGTATATGCCAGAGTGCTCTTAAATTACTGTAATTAATGTAATCAAGTTTGTTTTCCATCTTTGCTCTTTGTGGTGATTCTGTTTGCGACTGTAGCTTCGGCTGGGCCTCGAACTTCCAGCAATCCTCCAGCCTCACCCTCCCAAGTGCTGAGATTATAGGAGCACACTCCACACCCAGCAGGCTGTGCTGACTTGCTGATGCTGATTCCCCTGGTGCGATCTATAGACGTTTTGTTTTTCCATATGACACACGCTTCTGACTAGCCTGGCTTACTAGAGGAAAAGACGAAAGATGGCAAAGCGTACCTCTCTGGGAGTCCCTCACAACGTGCAAGGGTCTGGGTTGCTATCTATATATATATATATATTTTTTTTTAGACAGGATTTCATGTAGCCCAGGCTAGCCTCCACTTCAATATGTAGCAGAGACTGACCTGGAACTCCTTATCCTTCTTCTTTTGTGCCCCCCCCCAAGTGCTGGGATGACAGACATGTGCCACCATGCCCCATCTGGGTTGTTTCCATTCTATTATACCACGCTAGTGTATTCTACCACCTTCTAGTATACCACATTAGCCTCTGAGTGAACTTGGAAAAAAATGTCCTGGGGTATTCACTGGAGAAGACTGCTCAGACATGGGTTTAAGCCAGTAGAAAGTTTTATTAGCTGGCCAGCACTGTGTGCTCCAGAACCCAGTGTAGCCCCGAGCCTTTCTCAGGGTAAGCTTTTAGGCACAAAAACCATGTTCTGGATTGACATACTTCAGTTAATAAGAACAGTTAGCCAGAAGCAGAACTACAGAAGCCAAAAAGCAAGGTTAGTACATTCAGAGACTTTTCCAGAACTCTATGGATGTTGATAGATTAGGCCTTTGCTTTAGTTTTGGCAGGTGGTGCTGTCTGTGTGCTGAGTTTTACAGCCTGCATGGCACTTCCATCATGGAGTCAGTTGTGCTAAGGTCTCAGGGCCTTCTAAGGTCTGGGACCCTGTTACAAAAAACACATTCAGTATTGTAATGGCTGAACTTTTAAAGGATATATTTGGGAAATTTTAAAATAAGCATAAAAAGATAAGTCATCTAAGACAACAGCTAATTAAAGAGAATCAATTGGATAACCTGTTATGGTGATGATCCTATTAGTTCTGACATTATTTCTTTTTAAATTTAGTGTGTGTGTGTGTGTGTGTGTGTGTGTGTGTGTGTGTGTGTGTGTGTGTAGAGAGAGAGAGAGGGAGAGGGAGAGGGAGAGGGGGAGGGAGAGAGAGAGAGAGAGAGAGAGAGAGAGAGAGAGAGAGAGAGATCTTGCCATGTACACAGAGGTCAGAGGACAACGTTGCAGAGTTTCTTCTCCCCCTTCTATGCACCGGCAAGAGTCCTGCTGCCCACCCAGCCATCTTGCTGGTCCCAACATTCAAGATTTCTAAGACTCTTCAGTTTTCGTTACCAATGGCACCATCCACAGCTCTAGCTGTTACTCATCATCCACACATCTCAGAATCTCAGACCTCATGGATACCATGTTCCCCAAATCCTGGTGCCATGATTAAATGAAAATCACACAATGCATGTAAAGTCTTTGTGAAATATGAAACTGCATGTGGTTGTATTAGAAGAATGTCCTCAACAAGCCCAGTAGAAACACTGAGCTCTGCTGCAGGTGTAACTTGTTAAGCTTTCCTTGTTTAGCATTCCTTTTTTACAAAGAGATTATTTTATTCAAGTGTTTTGCCTACATGTGTGTAAGTATACTGTGTGCATGCATGGTGCTGGTGGAGGTCAGAAGGGGGAATTAGATTCCCTGGAAATGGAGTTATACATGGCTGTGAGGTGCTATGTGGGTTTGGGAACTGGACCTGGGTCCTCTGCAAGAGTCTCCAATGCCCTTAACCGATGAACCACTTCTCCAGCATTGCTGAATTTATGTAATGACAAACTACTCTATCGTTCTTAATGCTGGACAAGCTTGACAAGCAGCAAGATATGACAGTGATATCAGTTCCTTTATTCATGCAAACCTTATGTGGCTCACATTGTCTGTAAACTGTATACACAGCTGAGGACAATCTCCTCACTGATACAAGATCTCATGTAATCCAGGATGGTCTTGAACTTGTTAAATAGTCAAGGATAACGTTGAACTTCTTGTCCTCCTGCTTCTACCACCTAAATGCTAGGATTAAAGGCATGTACCATCACACCTGGTTTGTGATACACCAAGAACAGAACTCAGGACGTTGTACATTGTACTCTTGCAACTGAACTACACCCCTGGTTATCTTACACTTCTCATCCTCCTGCCTCCACTTTCTGAGTGCTAAGAATATAAGCATTGCCAGTATATCTAGTTTATGTGGTTCGTGGGACCCAGGGCATCTTGCAGGCTAGGCAAACACTCTACTAATTGAGTTATCTCTCCAAGCCCAAAAGTATTCATAAAAGGTTCCCTATATAGCCTAGGGTGGCCTCAAACTGACAATCGTTTCCTGTATGTCTTGAGTGGTAAGACTATAGGCGTGTGCCACCACCTCTAGTCTACTTTACTCTTATAAGACCCTACTATATAGATATCATGATCATCTCAAATTCTCTTAAATGGTTAGTGAGTGAGCAAAAGTTTGTATTCTGGTCAGCCTGATAACAACTTCAAAGCATGATGGTAGGACCAAGCTAGCATGTTCTAGGAGTGAGGAACCAGATTTCAACTGCTGTAGCATCAGGAGCATCTCAGCCTCCTGCGAGTTGGGATTACAAGCATACACCCGTGTGGGAGACCTGCTCCCATTTTTACCCCAGGGTAGTCTTGAGGAGGGAGAAGTGAGAAATATTTAGATAGAAATATAGAGGGGAGAGAGAGCTAGAAACACAGGATAGCTCGGGAGGGCCTGAATCCCTATTCACTGGCCCCTTCTGCCTCTTCTAAAGGGTTATTTATAGGCCTGTCAAGGGGTAGAGCAAAGACTGCCCCCTAGCTCAGCCAGGTGTAGACCCTTCCAGTCACCTGGTAACCATGCACATGGTCAAGCAACCTTCTAATACAGCCCTGCTGGGTAAAGCAAGCTCAGATCTCACTAGGAAACCTTTGTGGGTCTCCACACACCTGGTTCCAGGTACTTACCTATCTTGACCCGGATATCCAGGCCTTCTTCAACCTCCTTGGCCTCGAACAAGCCATGGATCTCCAGGCTGCACTTTATCACCACTGTGATGATGTTTTTCAGCTGCTTCCGTTCCACTTTCCACAGGGCCAGCAGTGCGTCACCTTGGAGAGAGACACTCTAGGGGCTATAGTCCTACCCTGGAGGTCAGTGCATTTTGCATGAACATTACACAAGCTTCAAACATTTTTCAACCCATTCCCTGGCCATGGCTCCCTGAGGTACCTTCCTTTTTAACAGGGCAGGCACCTCAGTTCTTCCTTCTTACCCTTCCCGTCTCAGTCGGCTTCCATACCTGCAAATTTTAGGATGTCTCCTCCGAAAATCAGCACTTCTAAAAAAAAAAGAAAAGACAGAAAGAGACGTCAAACTGATTCTTTAGTATTATTCATTAGTGAAGTAGAAGTGGTTTTGTGTGAGCATGGTTGCACATGCCTGTCGTCCTAGCACTTGGGAGGCTGAGGCAGAAGGATACCGTGAGTTTGAGCTCAGATGGGGCAATATAGCTAGACCTTAGACCCTGCCTCAGAGGCAGCTAGCTAGCTAGAAGAGAAGTAGAAACGGGGTAGTGAGAAGCAGTTCAGAGAATACACTTCGGTCAAACACGACGTCTCACGACTTCCATGCAGGCCTGCCTCCTCAGCTGTAAGACAGTGAGCCCCGCAACCAACCTGTGTCTGTGCTCTAGAAAACCAAAACCAAAACCAGGAACAGGAGGGCAGAGCTCCCCACAAGACCTAAGAATATTTGCCCTCCTCCCAGTGTAGAAGACTACTGCCAGCCAGCCTCTACGGGAGCACACGCCGGTCCGAAAAGGACGAGACTCCACGAGAACAGGAGAGTAAGGAAATGGCTCTATTGGTTGCCGTTTGTTTTAGCAACTTAGACTATGAATATAAGTGGAGATTTGTGTTTGCTGGTTTGGTCTTAGTGTTGGGGAGGAACACGGCATGTTAGGCAAGATAGGCTTTAAAGGACCCCCCCCCCCTCCAACACACACACACTCACACACCTGCCCCTGTACAGGTCTTAGTTTGAACAATATTCCACAAAATTCTGAGTGCCTGCTGTGTCAAGTGGGATGCAAAGACAAATTAGAGGCCCTTTCTGTGATTTGTTTTCGAATTTTGGTGTGTGTGTGTGTGTGTGTGTGTGCATTCATGTGAGTACCTACAGAGGCCAGCAGAAATCACTGGATCCCCTGGAATTGGAGTTGTGAGCGGTTGTGAGCTGCCCAATGTGGGTGCTGGGAATTGAATCTTCTATAAGAGCAGCAAGCACTTGTAACAGCTAAGCCCTCCCCAGTCCTGCATTTTATTTGTGATTGGGTCTCACTGTGCAACACAGACTCTCCGTAACCTCACTATGTAACCTAGACTGGATTGGTACACATAACCATTCTCCAGACTCGGCCTCCCAAGTGCTAGGATTACAGATGTGAGCCACCACTGGATCTCCTCTCTCTCCTCTCAGGGCCTCAAGCATGTGTTCATGCTAGGAAAGCACTCTACCAGTAAGTTGTTGGGGGTTTTGAGGCAAGTCTCATAACAGACTAGCTGGAAATCACTATTTTCTCAGGTAGCCTCACATTTATGTTCCTTCCACCTCGGTTTCCTAAGTCTTGGAGTTACAGGTTTTGTTTCTACTTTTAGGGAGCATTAGCCTGAGGCTATAGAGATGTCTCAGTGGTTAAGAGCTCTGGCTGCTTTTCCAGAGGACCAGGTTTGATTCCCACGTGGCAGCTCACAAGCATCTGTAACTCTAGTTCCAGGGAATCTGACACCTTCTTTAGGCCTCTGCAGGTACCAGGCATGCATATGGCTCACAGATGCAGACACAGCATCCAAACACAAAATAATAACTTTTAAAAAGAACATTAGCCTAGATATAGTGGCTCATTCCTATAATCTCAGTATTGGGAGGCTGAGGCAAGAGGATTGACTGCCTTGAGTTCAAGGTCTTATCTATATAAAAAGTCCCAGGCCAGCCTTGGCTATAGACTCGGGTCTTTAACATAAAACATACTTTCTCTCATGTAGTCTTATTAGTGAGGCTGATTGCATTCATTTAGTTGTATTACAGCATATTAAAAGTACTGATGACTGCCCTGGTTTGTCTCTTCTTGCTGTGATAAACACCCTGACCAAAAGGCCTGTGGGAGGAAAGGGTTTATTTTAGTTTCTACCTTATAGTTCATCATGAAGGAAAGTCAGGGAAGAGCTCAAGCAGGAACATGGAGGCAGGAATTGAAATGGAGACCTTGGAGGAGGCCTGCTTATTGGCTTGTTCCCATGGCTCACCCAGGTTCCCTTTTTTTTTTTAAATGCAACCCAAGACCACCAGCTCAGGGGCAGCAGCACCCACAGTGGGCAGGGAACTCCCACATCGATGATCAATCAAGAAAATGTCCCACAGACTCGTCAACAGGTCAATCTGAGGGAGGCATTTTTCTCAATCGAAGTTACTTCTCCCCTGTTGTCTCCAGCTTGTGTCAAGTTGACAAGACAAGACCAAACACCACTAACCAGGAGGATGGCATATATATTTCCTGGACACAGATATGCAGAACTCTAAGTCCCTGTACTCTACGATTCAAATACCGGCAAAGCAACGATTTGCAATACTCCCCAGCGAAGCCCGCGGCGAGAACACGTACTCTCCACTATTGCACTTATGTAGTAGTTAAGGATCTCCACCAGCTGCTCGGCCCCTCGGTCCATGTACATGGCTGTGCTGAACTTCTCAGTCATGGCAGTAAAACCTGTAAGAAACTGCAGTCGGCTTCCTGGGAGTCCAGCAGAGCCAGCAGAGGGCTCCACTGGCCCGAAAGGGGCCCCACTACAAGTGGCTGCGCTTCAGATGACCTTTGGGTGTCTGGTCAGGCATTAGCCATGCTGCACTCAATAGGCTTGCGATCAGGAGAAGTCATCTTTTCTTTCTAGGTTCCTATTGTATAAGAGTCATAACGGCATCTTGTTGGAAATACAAGATTTTGTTCCATGGTTTAGAGGCCACACATTTTTCAAATTCTGAAGAGCCATGTTTTAGTATGAGGATGTGAAACATAGTAGATCATTTCCTGAATTTGTCAGTTTGTCACGGATGTGTGTGGGACTCGGGGGACACGAGGCTGTGGAGTTGCGGCAGGGACTCTGGAGTCAGACGTCCCAGATGGGGAACTTGAATGTCTTAAAGACATGCCTGTGACTGAAAGCTGGGGGAAGGGAAGATGAGAGACACCTGGGGTCAGGGGTCATCCTCTTTCCCGTAGTGCACAGTGAGACTAGCTGCTGTAACAGCCTAGGGGGTTGAAAATGGTGTCCCCCACTGCAATCACAACATGCATGTGACTTCTGATGCGAGCATCCCTTTTGCACTTACCTGAAATATCAACAAACATCAGAACTCCATCAAAACATTTCACTGACGGCCGCTCTGGAGAGAAATCTCCATAGACAATGAGGTCTGGTAGGTGAGCTGCTATTTTGACGATGGCCCGGTCTTGTAACTCTGCCCTTCGAGCATTCATGGTCGGGGATAATGGTCAGGAATTTTCAGCGCCAGGAAGCTGTCCCCAAGTAAGTCTTCTAGAAACAAAAGTTGGAAGAGGAGGAAATCTAATGTGCACTTCATTCTCTTTCCTATTTCTTCCTCTCCAGTGGCTTTTGTTCCACGCTGTGGATGATTTACTTAAATGACTGAGTCACGGCAATGCCAGAGGCGGGGACACTCCCCCGAGGATCACTTCTCTCTCTCTTCCCCACCCCTTTCTTTTTGGGAGACGAGGTCTCACTACATGGACCTCACTGGCCAGCGACTCACTATGAAGACCAGGCTGGTCTCTAACTTGTAGAGATCTGCTTGCCTCTGCCTGGAGGATCACTTTTTTATACAGAAGGAAAACCACCACAGACTAGACTTCCAACCCAACCCTGAACAGCTATTACAAAAACGAGCGCGCTCTGGAGGGCAGTAATGGGCCCATCCAGTTCCATGAAGGGGTAAGCTCCACTGGTGTACGTGTACCAGGCTTTTTCCTTTTTTTGGGGGGGGGGGCGGGGGGGGGGACACCAACCAGCTCCCAAATCATGACCCAGAGACTTATCAGTTTTGAATGCTTGGCCTAGCTTAGGCACATTTCTGGCTAGCTCTTTTAACTTAAATTAACCCGTTTGTTTCTCTTTATCTACCCTTTGCCTCCGGGTTTATTACCTCTCTTCTCTTTATCTTACTTTCGCTGCTTCTCTATGTCTGTCTGGCTGGCTGTCTGGCTTCTAGCCCCGGGCATGTCCCTCGTTCTCTCCTCCTTTTTCTCTTGTTCTTCCTTTTCCAGTCTAGAGCTTCTCCTCCTATTTAATCTCTCTGCCGGCCAGCCCCGCCCATCCATTCTCCTGCCTAGCTATTGGCCGTTCGGCTCTTTGTTAGACCAATCAGGTGCCTTAGGCAGGCAAGGTGAAACAAATGCAACACATCTATACATCGTTAAACAGATGCAGCAAACACAAAAGTAACACACACCTTTACACAGTTAAAGGAACATTCTGCAGGATAAACAAATGTAACTCATCTTTGCCCAGTTAAATAATATTTGACAACAGTGTCGGGGGACAGTAGCACTGTTCAGTCTAGGCAGACTCCATTTCCCTTTGTCTCCTTATCCTCCGTCCTCTTTTGGCCTGTTACCTTTTCTCCTCTATAAAAATTCAACACAGGTGTGCGTTTTTTGTGGATGCATCCTTACCTGTGGGTATTAGGTTATTATCTGTAGGCAAGAGGTGAAGTGAATTAAGGTATGGTAAACGGAGAGTGGGAGAACTCAGAAGGGTGGGTGTGGGCATGCAAGTGACAGTTGGAAGACTGAAGGCCTGTAAGTGGGAGGACATGTCGACATTCCCTTTTACTGCTAGTTGGTTCTAAGAAAGTTAGTATTGACTAAGACCTTCCTTTAGGTGTGGACATCAAATGCTCAAGTGAGGTTAAAAGAAAAAATCTCTGGCTGAGTGTGGTGGACTGTGCCTGTCATCCCAGCACTTGTGCTAGTAGTGACTGAGGCAGGAGGATCATCATGAGTTTCCCAACAGCCTGGGCTACAGAGTGAGACCCTGTCTCAAAAAAAAAAAAAAAAAAAGAAGCAAACAGAGTCCCCATCTCCAGCAAGAACCCCTTGGGAACCCACCTGCCACACAGGGCAGGGAAGCAGGTAGGCTAACTTCGAATCTTCACCTCTTGCTCCTCTCCTCCAAATCTAAGACCTCAGTCTCACCCCTGCCCCTCCCCCTGGGCACTAGACCACCTGCTTTGGTCTCCCCTCCCTCTCTGCCCCCATCTCCAGTGGATCACATGGATTTTCTCCTGTAACCTTCCTTCCCCCAACTTATCCCCTACCCCAGACCCCATCTCCGGAAGGATTGATTCCCTAGGAACTCTCAGGTGAAGCCTGCCAGAGAAGCAGTCAGGCCAATGAAGCAGGTAGGCACGTTTCAGACCTTCACATTCCCCCCTTTTCTCCAAATCCAATCCCCCAGTCTCATCACCAGCTCTTCAACAGACCACCTGCTGTGGCCTCTCCTCACTCTCTGCCCCCATTCCCAGGGGACTAAGCAGATCCTCCTAGAACACCCTGTTTCCCTCCTTTCTATGGACCCCCCAGCCACTCTAGCCCATCCTCATTCCTAAGTAACGGCTTCCAATACCTAGAAACACAATGTACCGGGGACCCCCAGTGACTACACCTATCAGGACCCCAGAAGACTTTTCTACCAGGCAATACACATCTACCACACTCTCCTAAGAACCAGAGAAGGAAACAGAAACCGAGGGACAAAACACCTACTCAAAAAAGACCAGACCAGATATCAGCACCTAGAATTACAATCTTCCTAGTCTCAGATGCCTAGACACCAGCCCCAAAACACAGTAACAGTTAGGACAATATGTCTCCGCTAGAATGGAGCAGCCCTACCACAGAGGCCTTGAATATTCCAACATAGCAGAAAGCACGAGAAAAAGACCTTAAAACAGTCTTTATGAATATGATAGAGGTCCTTAAAGAGAAAATAAATAAATCCATGAAATAAATCTGTGAAAACACAAACAAGCAGTAGAAGGAAATGAATAAAGAGTTCAAGACCTGAAAGTGGAAACAGAATCAATAAAGAAAATCCAAACTGAGAGAAATCTGGGAATAAGAAACTTGAACAGGAAGGCCTCTATAGTAATAATGAGTCCCCCAATATATTGTGCACCCTAATAAACTTATCTGGGGTCAGAAAACAGAACAGCCACTAGATAGACATAGAGGCCAAGAAAATGGTGGCGCACACACCTTTAATCCTATTACTCGGGAGGCAGAGATCCATTTGGATCTCTGTGAATTCAAGGCCATACTAGAAACAACCAGGTATGATAACACATCTTTAATCTCAGGAAGTGATGGTAGGAAGCAGAACGGTATATAAGGCATGAAGACCAGGAACTAGAGGCTTTTAAGTTTTTAGGCTTTTTAGCAGCAGTTCAGCTGAGATCCATTCAGATGAGGACTCAGAGGCTTCCAGTTTGAGGAAACAGGATCGGCTGAGAAGTTGTCGAGGTGAGGTTGGCTGTAGCTTGTTCTGCTTCTCTGATCTTTCAGAATTCACCCCAATTGAGCACTGAGTTGGGTTTTCTTTTTTTTTTTTTTAAGGTTTGTTTATTTATTATGCATACAGAAGAGAGTGCCAGATATCATTACAGATGGTTACAGATCTCATTACAGATGGTTATGAGCCACCATGTGGGTGCTTGGAATTGAACTCAGGACCTCTGGAAGAGCAGTCAGTGCTCTTAACCTCTGAGCCCTCTCTCCAGCCCGGGTTTTCTTAATCATTATTAATAAGACCATTTAAGATTCATGCTACAGGCCTCACTAACTGAATACAATAGATGGAATAGAGAATCTCAGGCACTGAATACAAGATAGAAGGAATGGATACCTCATTCAAAGAAAATGTTAAATCTAACAAACTCTAGGCACAAAATATCCAGGGAATCTGCAGCACTGTGAAAAGGCCAAACCTTTGAATAACTGGAATAGAGGAAGGAGAAGAAACTGAGGTCAAAGGCACAGGAAATATTTTCAACGAAATAATAGAAGAAAAATTCCCTAACCTAAAGAAGGAGGTGCCTATCAAGGTACAAGAAGCATACAGAACACCAAATAGACTGGACCACAAAAGATATTCTACTTGGCACATAATAATCAAAGTATTACATGAACAGAACAAAGAACAGATATTAAAGGCTTCAAGGAAGAAAGACCAGGTAACATATAAACACATAAAACTTTTAGAATAACACTGGTTGGTCTAATGATTAATCGATGCTCTAAAAGCCAGAAGGGCCTGGACAGATGTGTTGAGACTCTAAGAGATCCAAGATGCCAGCCCAGACTACTCAGCAAAACTTTCAGTCACCATATGTAGCAGGAATCTTAGAAGGTCTTATTAATAAAAACAAACCTGGAGCCAGGTATTGGGGTGAATGCTGGAAGGTCAGAGAAGCAAAACAAGCCACAGACAACCTCATCTTGCTAGTTTCTCAGCTGATCCTATTTCCTCAGACTGGATACCTCTGAGTCCTCATCTAGAATGGCTCTCAGCTGAACTGTGCTGCTCCAAAGCCTGAAAGCTTAACCAGCCAAATGCTTAACCAGGCCAAATGCTTTTAGTTCCTGGTCTTCACGCCTTATATACCTTTCTGTTTTCTGCCTCACTCCCTGGGATTAAAGGTGTGCGTGAGTCACCATGCTTAGCTGTATCCTTGAACACATGGATTTCTGCCTCTAGAATGCTAGGATTAAAGGCGTGTGCTACCACTGCCTATCCTTTATGTTTAATATTGTGGCTGTTCTGTCTCTGACTCCAGATAAGTTTATTAGGATACACAATATTTTGGGGAACACAAATACCACCACAACCATAGATGGAAAAAGAAACACATTCCACAATAAAACTAAATTTAAGCAGTATCTATCCACAAATTCAGCCTTCAGAAGACACTAGAAGGAAAATTTCAACCTGAAGAAGCTAATCACACCCAAGAAAACACAAGGAATAAAAATTCTGCACCAGCAAACCAAAGGGTGCGGGGGGGGGGGGGGGTGCACATAAGAACAAAATAACAAGAATCAACAAATCAACAAACACTGCTCATTGAGATCCCCAAGCATCAATGATCTTAGTTCCCCAATAAAAAGACATAGACCAACAGAATGGATGTGAAAAACACACCTTACCAGGCAGTGGTGGTACACCCCTTAAATCCCAGCACCTGGGAAGCAGAGGTAAAGGTAAGCAGATCTCTGTGAGTTCAAGGTCATTCTGGTCTACAGAAAGAGTTCCAGAACACCCAGGACTACACAGAGAGACCCTGTCTCGAACCTCCCCACACTCCTCCCTCCCCCCCCCCCAAAAAAAAGGAAAAAAGAAACACCTTAACATCGGGATAGAAATCACCTCAGGGTAAAAGGATGGAACTGGTCAAACTGGATGTCGACATGTAGAAGAATGTAAACAGATCCATATTTCTCACCATGCACAAAACACAACTCCAGATGTGTCAAAGAATCAACGTAAGACCAGATACACTCAATCTGATAGAAGAGAAACTAGGGAATAGCCTTGAACTCATTGGCACAGGAAAAGACTTTTTAAACAGAACACTGTTAACACAGACACTAAAATCAATAATAAATAGACCTCATGAAACTGAAAAGGTTCTGCATGTCGAAGGACAGCATTATTTGCACAAAGCAGCAGCCTACAGAATGGGGAAAGATTTTACTGACTACACATTCAATAAAGGGCTAATATCCAAAATATACAATTTAAAAAAAAATTGGATATCAAGAAAACAACCCAATTTAAAAAAATGGGCTACCGATCTAAACTAAATTCTCAAAAAAGGAAACTCAAATGGCCGAGAAGCACCTAAAGAAATCCTTAGCCATCAGAGAAATGCAAATCAAAACTACATTGAGATTTCATCTTACACCAGTCAGAAGGGCCAAGATCAATGGAATAAATGACAGCTCATGCTAGTGAGGATATGGAGTAAGGGGAACACTCATCCACTGCTGGTGGCAGTGCACATTTATATACAGCCACTATGGAAATAGTAGGTTAGTCCACATGCCCAACAGTAGATGGGCAACAGAAAATGAAATCAAGAGCATCTTTGGAGGTTCCTTGTCTCATAATGCCATGTCAGGGTTTTTATTTTGTTTTGCTTTAATTTAAATTTCTTATTTTTATTTTTACTCTTATTTTATTCTATTTATTCTTTTATTTGGTTTTCCAAGATAGGATTTCTCTGTGTAGTCTGCCTGTCCTGGAACTTACTCTATAGACCAGGCTGGCCATGTACTCAGAGATCCACCAGCCTCTGCTGGGATCAAAGGTGTGTGCCACTACCACCTAGCTATTATATTTTATTATATATTACATTTTATATATAACATGTACTAATATTTATATATGAAATATATACTACAATATACATTTTATTACATATATTATATATATATATTTTTTCTACCCTACAGAAATTGCATATATATTATGGCTTCTGGTTTTGTGTTTTTAATGGGATTCCTAAATATGTCTTTTCATCTTTATTTCTTGTGCTTTTTCTTGGGCTCTTTTCTGTTTTGTTTGTTCCTTCTGTTTGTTTTGTCCTTTTCCAATTCGTTTGTTTTTGTTTTAGATGTCAGTTTCTTTTCTAAGGAGAGACAGAAAGGGGGTGGATCAGGATGGGAGGGGAGGCAGGTATGCCAGGAAGTGGGAGGAGGGGGGGGAGAGGAAACCATAACTAGAATATATTATGTGTGTTTTTGTGTGTGTGTGTGGGGTCTATTTCAATCAAAGAAAAACAAATAACAACAATAAAACCCCAACAACACAAAAACTCACAAACTCAAAGAAAAACAAAACAAAAAGAAGAAAGAAATACAAAAAGGGAAAGGAAATCCCCTCTGCTGGTCTGGGCAGTGCTGGCCTCTCAGAGTCTTCGGAACAAGCCTCATTCCTGGAATAGGTGGCACAGGACAGACTAGGAAACAGAACTGCTTTTTTTTGGGTTGGTTCCTGGTCAGCAGGAATGAACTGGGTGGTAATTTCAACCAGAAACTGCCCTACCAGAAAAGTAAAGCAATCACATATGTTTCTTAATATTTTTTAAGAAGTGAGAAAACATTATCCTATTTGACAAACTTTAAAATGTATAGAGACTTCTAAAATGAATATTTCCATGACAGATAATAGAGGTGCTTTAAAAATAAAGCTAACACTCTCTCTCTCTCTCTCTCTCTCTCTCTCTCTATATATATATATATATATATATATATATATATATATATATATATATATATATATATATATTGTAAAAGGACTGAGCAGATGCCATAACAGGCTGCTCAGTCTTCTTTCAGAGATCAGGCCTCAATTTCAGTTTCCTGAGACTGAGCAAGCAGTTTCTGAGAGGGCCATGAACAAAAGACAATTAATCACTGATGCCCCAGCCAGCGGGGACAGGGAGATAGGACACATCAAGCCTGGGCCACTGAGCCAGCCCCTACAGTCAGTACATGCTAGGCCAGCCAGCCTCCACAGCAGCTCAAGGACAAAGCCTGGGACTTGTCCAGGCCTGCCCAAAAGTGGAAAACTGTAACCCCCAATTAACCCTAGCCAATTAAAAGTTACTAACATGATTGCCACTCGCATAAACCAATCCTGAGTCTGTTCCTATGTAGTCTGTAGACCCCAATCCCCACCCCCCCCACACACACACACTTGCTTTACCCCCTATAAAAATCCTTCCCCATTATTACTCAGGGTCTCTCCTGCTTTGCTGCTGCATCAGATGGATGAAGAGGCCCAAGTTAACTCACAACAGTAAAAAAGACTCTTTACTTTTGCATCATATTTGGTCTCTTGGTGGTCTTTAGGGGAATCTGGGTACAACAGTTGGTGGAAGAGGACCATCAGTCTTCAGTCAAGGGTATAAGAGTAGCCACACTCCTCTGCCAGAACCTTCAGATAAACTCTCGAGAAGGCCTTCAAGCATGTGGTATTTGCCTATCATTCCAGCATTTGGGAGGCAGACACAGGAGGATCGGAAGTATCAAGGCAAACTTCAGCTACACTGCAAGTTCAAAGCTAGTCTGAGCTACATGAGACCATGTCTCAAAAACAGTCAATCAATCAATCAATCAATCAATCAAGCAAGCAAGCAAGCAAACCCAACTTTAGCAAATATTGCTAAGGAAAAAATAAGTAAATAAAAAGGAGATCAAGTATCCACTCTTATAAATGCATCAGTTAACTAGTCAGCCCAGACAATGTACATTCACAAATCTAAGAAGTGTCAAATAGTATCAGTAATCTCAACTAGCAGAGAATAAAAAATGGGTGAAAAAAATACAGATGAGCACCTCCTAAATTCCTTTTCTTTCTTTTTTTTTTTTTAAAAAAGACACTTTATTTATTGAAAGGGATGGTGTGAATGCCTACATGATCGATTTGGGAAGAACGTGGAGGTCAGAGGACAGTTTTCAGGAGTCAGTTCCCTAGGACTAGCTGTGTTGGCTCCAGGAATGGAACTCATCTCATAAGTCTCGCTGATAAGAGCCTTTATCTGCAAAGCTGTCTCACTAGCCTGCTAACCTCCCTTTCCCTCGTTAAGTATTTATTTTATTATACATTTGAGTATTTTGCCTACACTGATGTATGTGTCCCACATGCATGCCTGGTGCCCAGGGAGGTCAGAAGAAGGTAGTAGATCCCCTGGTACTGGAGTTACAGATGGTTATGAGTTGTCACATGGGTACTGAGGATCAAATACCAGTTCTCTGAAAGAGCAGCATAGGCTGTTAACTGCTAAGCCATCTGTCTGGCCCCTTGAGAGCTTAAAAAAAATTATTTTGACAGGGTCTCATGTCCCTTGGGACAGTGGTGAGCCACCATGTGGGTGCTGGGAATCAAACCCAGGACCTCTGTAAGAGTAATAAGTGCTTATAACCTCTAAGCCAACTCTCCCTGTTTTTAAAGTTGATCTAAACAATAAGGTATTTATTAGTGTGTACCTCAACACATATTGAGACAGGTCATTTCTCTTTTGGCTGATGTGGAGTGGGGATGATTGTACTATGGAGTCTTAGAGTTTCTATTGCTGTGAAGAGACACCATGACCATGGCAACTCTTATAAAGGAAACATTTAATTGAGGGGGCTCATAATTTCAGAGCTTTAGTCCATTATCATCATGGTAGGGAGCATGGCAGCATGCAGGCAGACATGGTGCTGGAGTAGTAGCTGAGAGTCCTATATCTTATAGCAACAGGAAGTCAACTGAGACACTGGGCAGTTCCTGAACATGGGAAACCTCAAAGCCTGCCCCCACAGTGACACATTTCCTCCAACAAGGCCATACCCACTCCAACAAAGCCACACCTCCTAATAGTGCCACTCCTTATGAGCTTATGGGGGACAATTACATTCAAACTACCACATTCTACTCCCTGGCCCCCATAAGCTTATAACAATATAATAAAGCAAAATGCATTTAGTTCAGTCTCAAAAGTCCCCATAGTCTTGACAACGTTTTAAAGTCTCAAGTCTCTTCTGACATTCATGCAATCTCTTAACTGTAATCACCTGTAAAATTAAAATAAGAAAGCAGATCACATACTTCCAACATACAATGGCACAGGATATAATTACTATTCCAAAACATAGGGAATGGAGCGCAGTGAGGAAATACTGGACCAAAGCAAGACCAAAAACCAGCTGGGCAAACTCTAAACTCTGCATCTCCAGGTCTGATGTCAAAATGCTCTTCAGATCTCCAACTCTATTTAGCTTTGTTGACTGCAACACACTTCTTTCTCTTGAGTTGATTCCACTCCCAGTCAGCAGCTCTCCTCAGCAGGTATCCCATGACTCTGGCATCTCTAACATCTTGGGTTCTCCAAGGCAATCCAGGCTTCACCTTCATAGCTTCATGCAATGGCCTCTCTACTAGGCCTCCATCCAGGGATACTCTTGACACATGCCTGGCCTCAGTGGTTTTCCTTAGGTGTGGAGGAAATTCCATAACCCATTTCTTCTACCCTTAACTCTAAAGCCAGAACCATGTGGCAGAAGCTACTAAGTTCTGCTGCTTACTGGGGCTGGATCATGGCCCCCTGGTTCAATTACATCTTCACTAGCTTTCTGTCCTTCACTGCCTAAGCTTGGCTGTTCTGGAACTTGCTCTATAGACCATGTTGGCCTCAAATTCAAAGATCTGACAGTCTCTGTCTTCTCAGTGCTGTGATTAAAGGTGTGCACTACCACTCCCAGCTCTAAGCTTTTCTTTAGTTCCTTTTCACAAGTTGGAAACTTAGCTGGGTGGGATCTTGCCCTGAGGTCACCACTCCCTTTGTTAAATTTCTTAATCCATTTATTCCCTTGAACACAGAACTTAGCTTCATTCCACTTCCTGATGCTCTTTCTCTCCTCAGAATTTACATTTTGTACTTTATCCTGCTCAGCTTGCTCCTTTTCATTATAAATCTTCATTAGAGTTACCACTAATAACCGCATGACAGATTCTATACTATGCTGTTTTGAGATTTCTTCTGTCAATAGAATTAATCCAAAACTCTTCACATTAGCCTCAGGCAGACTCTTCGGACAATGGCAAAAAGCAGCCACTTTCTTCACCAAAATATCACAAGACCAGTCTCTAGGCCACATTCTAACATCCTTCTCTTCTGAAACCTCTTGATCCCCTCAATTCATCAAATCACAACCAGCACCGCTGTCTTCCATGCTCCTACTAATATAGCCCATTAAATATCACTTAAAGCATTCCACTGCATTCCTAACCCAAATTCCCAAAGTCCATATTACTCCAAATAAAAACATACCAAACACCATGACCAAAAAGCAGGTTGGGGAAGAAAGGGTTTATTTGGCTTATACTTCCAGATTCCAGTCCATCACTGGAGGAAGTCAGAACAAGAAGAACTCAAGCAGAACTGGAACATGGAGGCTGGAACCGATGCAGAAGCCACGGAAGGGAGCTGCCTACTGACTTGCTTCCCATGGATTGCTCAGCCCACCCACTAGCCCAGAGATGGCACCATCCACCATGGACTGGGTCCTCTCCCATTGGTCACTAATTGAGAAAACGCCTTACAGATGGATCTCATGGAGGCATTTCCTCAACTGAGGCTCCTTCCTCTGATGACTCTAGCTTGTGTCAAGTTGGCACACAAAACCAGCCAAGTACACATGGAGAAATGATATCCACAAGGAAAGTCAAGCTAGGCATGGTAACACATATCTATAGTCCCAGGACTTGGGAGGTGAGGGCAGGAGGAGAAAAAGTTCAAGGCCTGCCTGGGCTCTACACTGAGACTCATGTATAACAGGAAAGCTACAATACTGTGTCAGCCTTGATGGTCACCATGTTTGATACTGTGTGAGCGGTGGTTTCAGCAAAAGATGAGCAAAAGGAGTTGAATGGAGGCTGGAGGGGTGACTTAGTTGACTTGAGTGCTTCCTGCTCTTCTGGAGGATCCAAGTTTGTTTGACTATAGCTTCATTGGGTGGTTCATAACTACCTGTAAGTCCAACTCCAAGGGATTCAACACCCTCTTGTCTTCTGAGGGTACCCACGCACATTATGTATACTAACACACACACACACACACACACACACACACACACACACACACACAAATAAATAAATAAATAAAAGTGAACATTTTTTAAAAAAATGGGCCATGTGTGGTAGCACATGCCTTTAATCTCAGCACCCAGAAAGAAAGCAAAGAAGCAAGCAGGCCCCTGTGAGTTCTAGGCCAGCCTGATCTAGGCCAGGCAGGGTTACATAATGAGTCCCTCCCCAGTGGAGATGGGGGGCAGAAAAAGAGGGATTAGGTGAATTCAGAGTTGAGAACAAAAGAAAAAGATAATTTTGTTCTTCCTATTAATAATTTTTTTTTTTTTACTATATTTTGAGATGTCACTACTTTGCACAGGTTTCTCTTGAATTCCCCAGCTCAAGCCACATTCCTGTCTAAGTTTCCTCAACAGCTAAGATATGGGCACATGGCACTGTGTTTGGTTCATTTCATATCAAAAGAATGCTACAGGTTGTAGCTAAAGTTTTCTCCAGTCCTGCTTGGCCCACGGTCAGGACAAATCTCTCTCACCTGCCAGTCCCGCAGCTGCTCCAACACAACCGAGTAAACACACAGAGACTTATATTGCTTACAAACTGTATGGCCATGGCAGGCTTCTTGTTATCTAGTTCTTCTATCTTAAATTAACCCATTTCTATTAATCTATACTTTGCCACGTGCCTTGTGGCTTACCAGTGCTTTACATGTTGGTACTCATGGCGGTGGCTAGCAGCGTCTCCCCTGACTCAGCCTTCCTGTTCTCAGCGTTCTCTTCTCTGCTTGTCCTGCCTATACTTCCTGCCTGGCTATTGGCCAATCAGATTTTATTTATACAGAGCGATATCCACAGCAACAGGTAAAGTACATCTTGACTTTAATAAGACATATCACTATATGTTTTATATTCTTAAGTGTTAAATACAAAATGACAAAATTATGGAAACAAACGATTCTGCAGGTTAACAATTGTAATAATGGCTATTGATTAATGTTGTACTGTCGGTTCAGAGAGATCTCCATGGGTGTCCTGGAGGAGTTTGGCTAAGGATAAAATCAGAAATACAGGCATTGAGGGAATACAGTATGGAGCTTCCTCAAAAAGTTGCAAATACAACTGCCATTATTATCTTGCAGTCCCAATCTTGGGATTCTATCCAAAGGGAAATGAAATTACTATGTTAAAGAGATACCTGCATTCCATACTAACACATATTACTGCAGCACCAATCACAGTTGTCAAGATATAAAATCAACCTATGTGCTCATTAACAGATGAATCAAAGAAAGTGTGGCGTGTATATACAATGCAGTACTATTTGGCTTTTAAAAATAAAAAACATATGGCCACTTGAGACCCCATGGATGATTCTGGAGGACATTATACTAAGTGGAATATGCCAGGCACAGAATGATGAACACTACATGATCTCATTCACATGTAGGATCCCCAAATCCTGAACTTGTAGAGGCAGAGAATGTATTTGTCGTTGTCAAGGCTTGGGACACGGTAGAGGAATAAGAGGTTGGTCATGGTATAAAGTTTTAGCTGGACAATATTGAACAAGCTTTGAAAATCTAATGTACACTGTGGTGACTTGTTGTGGAATACTATTTCAGCTAGGCAAAGATGTGTTACATGTGTTTATGCTGCAGAATATTACTTTAACAATGTGAAGGTGTGTTACATTTGTTTATGCTGCATTTGTTAACAATGTAAAGATGTGTTATTTTTGTTTATGCTGCATTTAAAAAATATTTTATTTATTTTTGTTTAATGTGCATTGGTGTTTTACCTATATGTATGTCTGTGAGGGCGTGTTGGGTCCCCTGGAACTGGAGTTACAGACAGTTGTAAGCTGCCATGTGGGTGCTGGGAATTGAACCTGAGTCTTCTGGAAGAGCAATCAGTGCTCTTAACCACTGAGCTATCTCTCCAGTTCCAGCATTTGTTTAATTATGTAAAGATGTGTTGCATTTGTTTCACCTTTCATGTCTAAGGCACCTGATTGGTCTAATAAAGAGCTGGACACCCAATAACTAGGGAGGAGAGGGGTAGGTGGGGCTGGCAGAGAGAATAAGTAGGAAAAGAAATCTAGGCAGGGAGAAGGAGGAGGAGAGGGGGGCAGGGAGAGGAAGAAAGGGACAGGGAGAGGAAGAAAGGGACAGGCCTGGGGCCAGAAGCCAGGCAGCTGCCAGCCAGCCATGGAGACAGCAGGAAAGTAAGAGATACAGAAAGAAAGGTAAAAAGCCCCAAGGCAAAGTGTAAAGAGAAACAGATTAAAATAAGAGCTAAGATAAAGCCAAGCATTCATAACTAATATTAATAAGTCTCCATGTCACAATTTGGGAGCTTGTTAGTGGCCCAAAAGAAAAAGCCTTCTACAGTGACTATAGGCAGTTATGTATGTAGAACTTTTAAAGTGCTAATATTTTTTCTTTTAGAAGAGAGAGAGAGAGAGAGAGAGAGAGAGAGAGAGAGAGAGAGAGAGAGAGAAAGAGAGAGAGAGAAAGAGAGAGAGAGAGAATCTTGCTATGTGAGGTGATAGGGGTGTTTACTGCCTGATTTAATAATCACAATTTATTGTGAAACGATACCTCCAGCCTTAAACTATCTTATCAGGACTGAGAACAAAGCTTAAAGACTTAGCTTTGATTGTGAGAACCACACACAGACTCCCAGAAGCGCTGAAGTATTTACCTTTAAATGGTACTTGACATTTCTTTCTTGCAGGCAATATTTTTCCTTTGTCTTGTTCATTTAACAATTATAGTAAGTCATGGCAACATACTTCTATCGTCATGTGTCTTCGAGTATATGAATGCTTCTTGTACCCGGATGACCATGTCGTTCCCAAGATTTGGAAAGTTTCTTACTGTTATTTTACTGAAGATCGTTCTGTGCCTCCAGCTCACAGCTCTCCTCCCTCAGGCGTGCCAATGATCTGAATACTTGTTTTTTTAAGGGTATCCCACAGCTTTTGCACTTTTTTTTTTTCTTCAGGCTTTCTCTTTTATTCTTTCTGTCTGACACTAAAGAGTTCCAAAGGTCTGTTTCAAGCTCTGTTACTTTTTCTTCTGCTTCATTTAATGTGGTACCGAGGCTGTCAACTAATGTTTCCATGTGACCTTTAGTTTCTCAGTTCCTCCGTGACCTCTGTCTGGTTTTCTTTCAGATTCTGGTTGCCTTCTTTAATTTACTTAAAAACCGTTTCCCATATTTCTATGTTGAGAATTGTTCATTTTGGGGATGGGTATCTTCTATGAGATCATATGATGGCTTGCTCAGTGACTTTCTCTTGATGATGTGTCTTGTGAGGTATCGGTCCTGGCTATGACTCGGGACAAATTCTCTCCTTTTTGTCATATTCCACCATGTGTTTTCCTCACATGACTTGGTGCCACAGAGCTAGAATTAGAAAACAGAGAACTGCCTGCATACCCCCTTAAAGATGGATTTTTATTTTATGTGTGTGAGTGTTTTGCCTGTGTGTATGTATGAGTATCACGTGCCTGCTGCCTGGTGTCCACAGAGGCCAGAAGAGGGTATCAGATCTGGAATTGTAGCTAATGAGAATTGTGAGTTGTTATGTGGGTGCTGGGGATTGAACTCACCCAGGTCCTCTGTAAGAGCAGCAAGCACTGTTAACTCCTGAACCATCTCTCCAGCCCCTGAGGGCTTTTAAAAAATTCTTTTAACAGGTTCTCATCTAGTCCAGGCTGGCTGCAAACTCATCACCTAGCTGAAGATGACCTTGTCACTTTAAAAAGGATTTTATTCTGTGTGTCTGCGTGTGTGTGCATGTGCCAGTGTGTGTGCACATGTGTATGGTACCCACAAATGACAGAAGAGGACATCTGATCCCTTGGAGCTGGAATTATAAGCAGTTGTGAGCTGCCCAAGGTGCGAGCTGGGATCTGAACTCCAGTCCTCATGATTGAGCAGCTAATGCTCTTAACCACTAAGCCATCTCTCTAGCCCTGACCTTGAACTTGAAAAAAATTAATGTGTGTGTATGATACATGTGTGTGAAGATACATGTGGAGGCAGGAGGACAATCTTTCATGTTATGTCATCCTCAGAAACTCACCCATCTCTATTTTGAGACAGAGTCTCTCATTGGCCAGAAGCTCGCCAATTAGACTCGACACAAGCATGACAATCTGAGTTTGATTCTCAGAGTTCACATGGCAGAGAGAGAACTGACTTCCACAAGTTGTCCTCTGCCATCTACAGGTGGAAAGACACACATACATGCATGCTCTGTCTCTTGCGAGCACACACACACACACACACACACACACACACACACAAAATAAACAAATAAACAACAAATAAATAAGTAAATAAATGCAGAATGAAACACTTTATTGAAAAATAAATGAAAAAATTAAACAGGTTATAAGAGTACAGTTTGTATAACAAGTGAGCAAATCCAGTCAGGTCAAGAAAGGGGGCAGTACCTGAACTCTGCAGGTCTCTCTCATGCCATCTTCTGTTCATTTGTTTATTTTTGAGGAGAGATTTCACTGTATAACACAGGCTGGCCTTGAACTCTTGATCCTCCTGATGGGTTTCCTGTTGTGTGCCACCACACTGGGCTCCTTCTTATGCTATCTCCGCATTGTGCTCTTCTTCTTTTCCTGATTTGTGATAGCATAAATCACCTTTTCTAGTTTTTGAACTTTATGTACAAGATGTATGTCTCTGGTTTCCCTTCTCATTTGTGGTATTAATCCATCTCACTGAACATATATCAATGTTTGTATAGTGCTTTAGTGTTCTGCCATCTGATTTTACCTCAAAGTATTTACCCATTTTACTACTGACATACGAGTTTTTCAGTTTTAAGCATTATATATAATACTTCTAAGAACATTCTTTTCTTCTGAGAGGATTTACTATGTAGTCCAGGCTGGCCTTGAACTCATAGCCCTCCTCAGCTTCCTAAGTGCTGGGATTAAACGGCTGCACCATTGCACCTGACTTCAAAGAACATCCTTGTACATGTTGTTGGGTGAACAGATGTATGCATTCCTTTCAGCACACACTTATGATTGGAATCCCTGGGATGCACATACATTGGACTTTTTTGGCAACAGCTCTTATTTAGTGTTTGTTCATAATCATAAGCTGAACTCTGCAATCTAGATCGCCTTGGAGGAGAATGAAGAACATAGGGAACCCAAAGAAGTATGGTGAGAGCTCAAATCCTGGGGTGCTGGGAGCAGACATGGGGAGCACATGCTCCTGAGCGATGGAAGGCACTGCTAGGAAAGATGCACAGTCGGAGACATTACTAGAGGTGTCCATGGTCAACAATGGTGATCTTCCTGTTGATCTTGGATCCAAAGCTCTCCATGGCTCCTGTGATGCTCATTCGCTTCCTAAAGACCACATGCTTGCCCCCTAACCATCCCATCATGGTGGTGAGATGAAAAACTGGGAACTCTGTTTGTTTGGTTCAATATTTGCCATAAACAAGATACCAGGACTCTTTGCTTCAGGATGAAGTTCCTCAAATTTCTCCCCACTTGCTACCAGTGCCATTATGGTGTGTAAGGTAACCACCCTAGCACATGAATTCTGGAATAATTCTATGAAAAGAGGAACTATTACAACCAAATTATTTCTATCTGAAGCCCAGTGCACAAAAGTTTTCTGCTGTCTTTGGATCATTGTCTGCAAATGGCTAGGTGATGTGACCTAAGAGCTTGCCATCATGGTGTTGAAGAACGTAGTGGAGTTGACCATGACTGCCAGCAAGTGGCTGGAGGAGAGAGCATCTGCAAAGCTTGGATTTAAAAAAAAAATTTAATTTGTGTGTGTGTGTGTGTGTGTGTGTGTGTGTGTGTGTATGTATGTATGTATGTATGTATGTATAAAGACCTGAAGTCTCAGATCCTCCCTGAAGTTAGGTACAGGTCATTGTCAGCCACCTGACATTGGTGCTGGGAACCAAACTCAGGTCCTCTATAGGAACAGCGAGAGCTCTTAACCCCTGAGCCATCTCTTTAGCCCCTCTGAATTTTTATCTGGGCATAGGGTGGTCCCACTTAATGTATTTGGCCTCAAACTTAATATGTTGCCAGGGCTGGCCTTAAAGTTACATACCTCCTATCTCAGCTTCCCAGATATTGGGATTACCACATTTGGCTTACACTCAACTCTTCTAGATTATTTTCTTCTCTCTCTCTCTCTCTCTCTCTCTCTCTCTCTCTCTCTCTCTCTCTCTCTCTCTCTCTCTCCCTCTCTCTCTCTCTCGTAGGCATATGTGTGTACAGGTGCATGTGCCTTTGCGTACCTGAGAAGCCGGAGGGTAATGTTGGGTGTCCTGACAACTCACCTTACTCCTTCGAGGCAGACTGTCCCACTGAACTTTAGCCTGGCACTCACCAAGCCCCAGTGATTTTTCTGTGTCTCTCTGGTGTGGGATAGAGCATGAATAGCTAAGGCTGGCTTTGGCGTGGGTGCTGGAGATTTGAACTCAGGTTCTTATGCTTGTGCAGCAAGTCTTCATGGCTCTGTTATTGTGATCTTTAAATCTTTAAATAGGTTTTCTGTTTCTCTGATGGTACTGATGAGATTGACCACCCTTTCCTGTTTATTGATCATCTAGATGAAGTGTTCAGGTACATACGGGGTACTCAAATCTCACTAGAATATAGGTTTGTCTGCTTACTTTTTCTGGTTTGTTGACTATTGAATATGATGAAGAATAGCAGAGATTAGAAATATTGTTAGAAGATAACATAAGGCTTAAAAATGATAATTGTTTTTTAATATTTCGACTTACATGTAAAAGTAGCAGAACAATTAGGAAACATGGGTCTCTAAACAATGTAATGTGTGCTCCTGCAGTCAATGAAAGGCCTCCCTGCTTCTTCCTTGATGCCTTGATTAGTTCTGCATAAGCAAGACTGAAGATTATGGGAGGCAAGAGGAGAAAAAGGAATGTTGTCCTTTTTTCTTCTTCAGTGGAAAGATCTGCTTTCTCAAGAACTGTGGTTTTAAACAGCATGGTTGGTCTAGACCTGGATGTTCTGATGGACTCCAGAGATGCAGAGATGAGGGAGAACTGAGATAGGCTGAACAACACTTAGAATGACATCATTCTTTCCCCCTCTCTCCTGACCAGCTAACTATTCCAACTTTGTTCTCATTGGCTGTTGCTTGGAAAACTGCTGATTTGGAAAATAAAAATCTAGGAAAGGGATGGAGAGATGGCTCAGTGGTTAAGAGCACTTGCTGAGAAATCATGAAGACCACCGTTCATATCCCAGCACCCACATAATCCAGGAGTCCAGCACACGCCTGTAACCCCAGCTCTAAGTGAGAGGAGATAGGGGGATTGCTGGGGCTTGCTGGCTTCCAATCTAGGTGAGAAAAGATGAACCACAGGTTCAGGGAGAAATCTTGCCTCAAAAGAATAGGCAGAGTGATAGAAGATATGTGATGTTCCCTTCTGGCTTCTGCTCTCATACAGAAAAAAACACGGGGGCTGGAGAGATGGCTCAGAGGTTAAGAATACTGCTTGTTCTTCCAAAGGTCCTGAGTTCAATTCCCAGCAACCACATGATGGCTCACAACCATCTGTAATGAGATCTGGTGCCCTCTTCTGGCTTGCAGTGATACATGCTGTATACATAATAAATAAACAAATCTTTAAAAAAAAAAAAAAAAAAAAAAGAAAAGAAAAAAACACAAGCATGTGTATATAGACTCAAAAATACATGTGTACACACACACACACACACACACACACACACACACGCAAATAAAAAAATCTTTAGAAATGTATAGAATGACCTATAAATTAAAATTTAATTTTATACAAATAAGGAATGATTTGTTTAGTTTTAGTATACTTTGAACATTAATATGAACCCCTGCAACCTTGCTAATATTATATTCTCATATTCACATTATAGACACTTTTGTGTAAGTTTCAGTACTGCATAGGAAGTGCTAGATTTATTTTTGTTTTTCCAGAAGGATCAACTAGGTCCAGTGACTGGCAATTATGGGGAGGCAAAGACAAACAATGTAAAGATGAATATTCCATCTAGGAAGTTTTAGAAGTATTGGATAACTATCTGCCTGTGAGAAGGTACTTAATAGTCTCTCTCTTATTTTTTGAATTTTAAAAAAAGATGTATTTATTTATCATGTACAGTGTTCCACCTGCATGTTTGCCTCCAGGCCAGAAGAGGACACCAGATCTCATTATAGATGATTATGAGCCACCATGTGGTTGCTGGGAACTGAACTCAGGACCTCTGGAAGAGCAGGCAGTGCTCTTAACCTCCCAGCCATCTCTCTAACCCCTGTTTTTTAAATTTTTGAGACCAGAGTTTCTTTATGTAGTTCTGGAACTCACTATGTAGACCAGGCTGCCCTTGAACTCACAGAGTCGCCTGACTCTGTGCTGACATTAAAGGCTTGTACTACCACTCCTGGCCACTTAATGCTCTCTTAAAAGACGTTATTTTTAAGTCTAGAGAATTTTATACAGTGTACTTTTAAAGTTTTTTTTTAACTTAAATTTGTGTGTGTGTGTGTGTGTGTGTGTGTGTGTGTGTGTGTGTGTGTGTGTGTGTCTGTTTATATGCCACATGTATTATGGTTACCATGCAGGCTAGAAGATTGTGTCAGATCCTCTGGAGCTGGAGTTGCAGGCAGCTGGGAACTGAACCTTGGTCATCAAGAAGGGTAGTAAGCATTCTTGTTTTTCTTGTTGTTTTGTTTTTTTGGAGACAGAATTTCTCTGTGTAACAGTCTTAGCTGTCCTGGAACTCAATTTGTAGACCAGGTTGGCCTCAAACTCACAGAGATCTGCCTGCCTCTGCCTCCCAAGTGCTGGGAGTAGAAGCATTCTTAACCACTGAGCCATCTTTCCAGCTACAAAAAAAAAATGTATTTTGACCATATTGACCCAACATTCCAATCTCCTGCACTTAATTTCTTTTTATTTACTAGAAACCTAGACTAAGAGGCTGGGGAGATGGCACAAGCATAGAGACCAGGGTTCAGATCCCTCAAAAAGATAAAAGTGGTGTGAGCACTGGGTATGTGGCGCTTCCTCAAGCTCACTGGCCTGCCAGTCTGCCAAATCAATCATCTTCGTGAGTGATCCTGCCCTGACAATAAACACTGAGACTCATCAAGAAAGGATATTTGGCATCAGCCTCTGGCCTCCACATACATATATCCAAACCAAGTACACTACACCCCCCCCACCCCTCCACTCCCACCCCCCCACCCCCCACATACAAGCATGCTAAGATTCTGTTGTTCTAAATAATGTGGTTTGAGGACTTGGCACAGTTTTCTGTTATAATTACTAAGCAAGAAAAGCAGATACATTTTGAGATTAAAAAGAAGAAAGTGAAAGTGAAACCAGATTTATTGTGTATATGAGACAGGCAGAATGGACTCACGTAGCACAGGTCAGCCTCAGACTTCATCTGTAGTTGAGGCTGGCCTTGATCTCCTCCTCCTCCTGCCTCCACTTCCCAAATGCTAGGGATCACAGGAGGGCGCCAACACGCATGGAAGATAATTTGTTCATAAGCTTAAAAGGCAAGGATATCTAAACTAAATAGCTGGGAGTTTTTCTTAGGAATCTTCCTAAGAATAAAATAGAAACTTTCCATTTCAGAAGCATCTTTCTGCTGTAAGTTCTGCAGCATTAGTAAATGACAGTGGCAGAGATATTCACTTTCCATAGACACACCCACACTGTCATAACAATTTATGAATTTACTGGTTGCCTTGGAACTCACTGTATAGACCAGGCTGGCCTTGAACTCAGAGGTTTACCTGCTTCTTCCTCTCAAGCACTGGGATTTGTGTTGCCAGGCAGTGGTGGTTCCTTTGATCCCAACACTCAGGAGGCAGAGGCAGGTAGATTTCTGAGCTCAAGGCCAGCCTGGTCTGCAGAGCAAGTTCCAGGACGGCCATCATGACACAGAGAAACCCTGTCTCAAAAAACAAAAACAAAAAACCCCAAACAAAGAACCGGACACTTTGGGGATGTTATAACCTACAGAGGAGAGTTGTTTAATCCTATCATTTTGAGTGCTTGTGGACGGTCCTTTGTACACATTGCTTGGCCAGTTCTATCGACGTCAAACACAGTGTAAGTGTAAGCACTGTGGAAACACAACCAGGAATGAGAACCCCTCCCAAACAAAAGAGCAAGTGAGGATGCAAAGATACCACAAGCATTTTTTGGATAAATCAGAATCTACCTTTCACTGTTTTAGGAAAACATAGCAGCACCAAGACATGAAGGTTGCGGAGAAATCGGGATTAGTCACACCCATTGTTTTCCTAATCATCTCTTGTAGGATTTCCTACTAGTTTTTCAGATTAAGCTCAACTTTTCTTTTTTTTTTTTTTTTTTTTTTTTTTGGTTTTTTTCGAGACAGGGTTTCTCTGTGTAGCTGTGCGCCTTTCCTGGAGCTCACTTGGTAGCCCAGGCTGGCCTCGAACTCACAAAGATCCGCCTGTCTCTGCCTCCCGAGTGCTGGGATTAAAGGCGTGCGCCACCACGCCCGGCAAGCTCAACTTTTCATCAACAATGTAGTCATCTTTAAACAGAAAACAGAAAGATCGAAAGGAATGGTGTCATAAAAGCTTGCTTGACCACTCTATCTGGAAACACTTCTTCTGAGCTCTTACTGGTTTTAGTGCCATAAACCAATAGGTCAATATCCTCTTGGCCTGTTCATATTGTCTCCCTCTGAACTGTAAGCTCCCATTTTAGCGATCACAGGAATCAATTAGTCTCTATTGATTCCACGGCATCTTTCCAGCACCTTCACACGGTTGGCACTCACTACTTGACCGATGAAAAAGGAATGAGAAGTAAATAAACAGGGCAAGCTGGAAATACAGAACACGCAAGGCAAACAGAATGGGTCCCATTCAAGCCTGCAGACTTTGAACTAAAAGGCTGGAGAAATATCGCCACTGAACTGGAGCACCACTCTTCTCTGACATCTATCAGCAAGGATACTGGATGGTTTCCCTCCAGCTCTGCTGTTCCCACATACCTCTATTCTCCAAGGCCGAGGGAGGAAAAGCTTGAGCCTAGATTAGGGACTAGATCTTTCGGGAATGCAGAGAACAGGAAAGGGGTCTGGTGACATTATTTTGAAGACAGCAGAAGTGCCATGTCTGTCCATAGCTGACCCATCAAATGACAGTTTTGTCAAAAAGCCGTTTTCCAGGCCACACCCTCATCGGAAGTGCATTGTTTCACGTGCACTGACTGTGCTTCTGATTGGCTGGGGTCACCTCCCCCTCCCCCACCACTATCAGTGGCCTACTGCTCTTCAAAGACTGGCTCAATTTCAGGTTCTTATGTCCGGACATGTGAGGCAGTTGGAGAGACTGAAATAACCCCAGAGTTTACACAACTCTTTCTTTGACCATGTGGAGGGTGACTGAATTTAGGCCATAGTTAATAGGTGACTATCATCAAAAGGAAAATCTATTAAGCAAGCACCCAACTTTAGTCAATACAGTAGTTTCACCATATCCTTTCATTATGCCAACTTTACCACTGATCAACTTCCTTCTGAAAATGTGAATGGAAAATTACAGAAATACTTATTTTGAAATTATTTTGAAATTACAGTTCTTGGTAACATAATGAAATCTCACAGTGTCCTGTCTGGGACATGAATCAACCTTCTGTCCAGTATATTCACTCTGTATGTATGACTGGCATGGCAGATTAGTCAGCATTTGCCACAATTGTCATTAATTTCTTACTGAAAACCTTTGTCATAGATGTATGCCCAGCATCTGGTATTATCTGTGGTTTCAGGACTCCACTGGGGTGGATGGGTCTTAGAATAAACCAAGGAGCACTACTGTAGTGATCACAGTTTGTACCATTGAAATTACTACTCGTGAGTTTTGACCAATTATACATTCTGTCTGTTTTGAATGGTTAAGTGTGTACTTCTAACTAAATTTACTCCAAGATCACTTAAAATCTACTGAGGCCCTTTGGGATTTAAGTTTTCTTAATTTAGCGGGACACTGGCAAATTATGTTTAAAGATGCTGTCCTGGTGGTTTTATGTCAACCTGACATAAACTAGAGTCATCAAAGATGCCTCAACTGAGAAAATTCCTCTATAAGATCGGGCTGTGGGCCAGCCTGTAAGGTATTTTCTTAATTAGTGATTGATGTGGGTGGGGCCACCTTTGGACAGGTGGTCCTGAATTTTACAAGAAAGTAGACTGAGCAAGCCATGGGAGTAAACCAGTAAGCAACATCCTCATGGCCTCTGCATCGGCTCCTGCCTCCATGTTCCTGCCCTGTTTAAATTCCTGTCCTGACTTCCTTCAATGACTGATAGTGGCGGGGGAGGGGAAGGTGATACCAGCCAATCAGAAGCATAGTCAGTGTACGTGGATCAATGCACTATGATGTGGAAGTGTTAAATCAAATATTTTCTTGCCCAACTTTGCTTTTGGTCACGGTGTTTCATCACAGCAATCAAAACTGTAACTAAACCGGGTGGTGGTGGCTCACGCCTTTAATCCCAGCACTTGGGAGGCAGAGGCGGGTGGATCTCTGTGAGTTCGAGGCCAGCATGGTCTATAGAGTGAGTTCCAGGACAGCCAGGACTGTTTTACAGAGAAACCCTGTCTTAAAAAACAAAAAAGGAGGCTGGGTGGTGGTGGCGCATGCCTTTAATCCCAGCACTCGGGAGGCAGAGCCAGGCGGATCTCTGTGAGTTCGAGGCCAGCCTGGGCTACCAAGTGAATCCCAGGAAAGGCGCAAAGCTACACAGAGAAACCCTGTCTCAAAAAAACCAAAAAAAAAAAAAAAAAAAAACAAAACAAAAAACGAAACCATAACTAAGACAAGGGCACATATCTCACATATTTAAAACTTAAAAAATAAACAAAAACTAACAGAAAATATATGTGAATATTCTCAAAGTCCATTCCAATAATTAAATTTGTTGTTTCAAATGTAAAAACACATGTTTTAAGGGGGGTGTTAATTATGTCTATATTATAGAACCCACTCTCAGTGTGAATCCAACAGACCTTTCAGCCGGTGGACATCAGAGCTTGTCTCAGTATTTCCTTGAGATGGATACAAAACCACAGAAAAATTTAAAGGCATATTAAGACATTCTTCAATTAAAAAAGGACTCTTGGATCTATCTCCAATGGAACAGCATTTTCTGAACTTTCTTACATTTATTTGGTATATAGCACCATCCAGATGCTGTGGTAAAATGTTATTTTGTTGTTACTGTTTTCAAAACAGGGTTTCTCTGTGTAACATCTCTGTCTGTCCTAGAACTCACTGTGTGGACCAGACTGGCCTCGAACTCACAGAGAGCCGCCTGCCTCTGCCTTTCAAGTGCTGAGATTAAAGGTGTGTGCCACCACTACCCCACAACTAAAATGTCATTTTAACAAATATTTATAATAACCCCGTGAACCAGTGCTATTACTTATCTTCAAACTTTACATCCTGGAGGAAGATATTCACCAGATTTCAGTCAACACAGCAGAGCTGAGTTGAAACTCAAACCCTATCAGGGTTGGCATTGAGAAAAGTTACTATGAAGCTGTCAATAAGGACTTGGTAGAAAAATTTGACACAGAACTCAACTACACTGACTTGTGCCATAGTGAAAGTTACTCTTCTGGAGTTCAACATCTACAATGATAGACTTGTAGTAAATAAACTCTTTGAGAGTAGTTGTAAGATGAATCACCAGTTTTGTTTTTTGAGACAGTGTTTCATGTAGCTGAGATGAGCCTTGAACTTCCAGCCTTCCTGAGTCCACCCATCTCCACAAGTTTGAATTACAGGTATGTACTGCCATATCCATTCCTCTTTTTTTTTCCAGGCACAATCTTGCCACATTGTTCATGCTGGTCTAGGATTCAAGATTCTCCTGCCTCAGCCTCCCTAGTGTTGGGATTACTGGTGCGCACCACCCATTTCTGGCTTCAATAAAATTTGAGAACCAACAGGTGCATTGTTTATTCATGAGACTGTAAATAAGGCTTAGGAGACTCTACACAAGAAACACGATTTTTTCCAGGCTGGCTTCAAACTTACAAGGCATTCAAGAAACATCTGCTCCTCCCATCTCTATCACAGCCAGCTGAGAGAGGCCAGCTCCCACGAACTGCTCCAGGGTTAGGAATAGAAGACACCAGAGTAGCTAGGGATTAGGAAAAAATTCCTTTCTATCTAGAGGCTAGACTTTTGCTATCTGATGGTAACTTTCTCTTTTACTTCATCTTAAAAATGGTCTCTGACTCTTTCTGTTGCCACACAGCTACATATTTTTACATACATACATCTTTTCACATGGCTACACATCTTTTCTACATCTCCTTTCTATCCAGCTTCATTTTCCTTGCCTCCACACAGTTACCAATCTCCACACAGCCACAGCTAAACATCTCCTTTACACAGCTCTTACCATACAGGATTTCACACAGTTCCTAGGCACAGCTCCTCTCCATAGCAGCAGTTTTCTCACAGCTCTTTCTCACACTCATACACATACTTCTACATTCTCACATACTCACTCTTTCAGCCACTCACCCCATCACATTTCTCATGCTTCTTCATCTCACTCAGCGCACGCGCGCGCGCGCACACACACACACACACTCCACTCACATTCTGCAGCAGTTCTCACATAGCTCTCTACATAGTTGTCTCTTTCCACACTGCCGCTGCTCCCTCAGAGCCAAACTCTGGACAATTATAAGTTATATTTTTAGGGCCCTATCCATTCTCAAAACATAAGTCACATAGTTTCTCTTAGACTAGCAATGTCACATTGACCCATGAATGTAGCTCTAAGTTGGTGAGGCACCCCAGACAGTAAACAATTGGCTGAATCTTGAGCGGTCAGGGTGCGTGCAGAAAGAGAATTACTGCAAGGAGCTTATCTCAATGTAAACAGCCTGGCCTTAGTTTAGCAATAAACAACACCTGGGAATTGGTCTTTGCACGTTTTCTGCAGGGGCAGTTAAGTCTGTTTTGAATGTGCTCTGAAGTCCAAAATTCGCTGTCTGTGTAAAAGGCTGTCTTTGTGACTGAGAATTTTATGTCAGTCTGAGTAATGTAAAATATCCTAGTATTATTTCTATACATCAAAATTATACAGCTTAAACAGAAGTCATCTTCCTGAACATCCACAGCTATATGTGTACCCAATAAGTGTAAAACACACCACCAAAGGACTGTGGAAAGAACCGCACTGTTCTTATTAGGGAGGCATAGCAGTGGCACTCAAAGTTACGGACAGAAAACAACCATTCAGTCAATAACCCCACGGCTTTGCCAAGTGGGCCCCCCAACCTGTTAAACACTAGCTGTCACTGCTGTACATTCTCACGGCCCCCTGCACATCTCTACCTCCCAATGCTGGGATTATGGCTCTGTGGCACCATATCTGGCTAACACATTTTACTAATTTTTTCCAGTCTGTGCCATACACTTTATGTTTTTCCTAAATGTTTACTCTTGGCAACACATGTATACATGTGGCAAATGCCTAAATTTACTGTGCCTTATGAGAAGTAGTAATAATATGATTGCTCAGAAGTTCTTTCCTTTGGCCCATATCACATCCTCTAGTTGTCTTCTCAAAGACAGGTTATGATGAAGGAACAAGTGCTTTGCCCCCATAGCTGTATGTTACTAGGAGTGTGCGGTGTCTGAAGAGGCTCGAAGGCTATGGACGCCCTGGAACTAGAGTTACAGATGGCTGTGAGTGGCAATGTGCACACCGGGAACTGAGCCCAGGTACTCTGCAAGAGCATCAACTGCTCTTACCTGCTGAGCTAGTTCTTTAATCCTGTTACATAATTTTAGAGGGTCTTTGGTTGGGGCATAGCTCAGTTTTAGAGTGTGTGTTTAGTATGCACAAGTCCTGTATTCAACCTACCAAAAAGGTGTCTCACTTTTTCAAATATTGAAGTAACTTGCTTTGCTAACTTATCTGACTATAGTGCTAATGAAGACTAGTTTTTCTAATACTTTTAGTTCAGTACTCCAAATTTAAGGCCAAATTAAATTGAATGATTCCCCACCCCCACCCCCAACAGGGTTTCTCTGAGTAGCTTTGGCACCTTTCCTGGAACTCGCTCTGTAGCCCAGGCTGGCCTTGAACTCACAGAGATCCACCTGCCTCTGCCTCCCGAGTGCTGGGATTGAAGGCGTGCACCACCACTGCCCGGCTGAATGATTATTTTCTAATATGGGGTAATCTATGCCCAGATTCTCCTAGACCCTGGAGACATGTTACAAGTATATATACAGAAACCTAGTTAGATTGCAAGTACTCTGGGAGGCACTTAATTCACCCAAAGCCACAGTTTATAAATCAAAGAACTAAGGTGTAAGTTCAGGCCAGATGGACTACTCTACAGCCTTTTGTGCTGTGTTATTCAGTTACTGAGGTAATTAAAAATGGACTACTCTTTATGAACTAGGCTCTGTGTTAACATTATCTCAATGATAATGAGATAGCAAGCACACTTCTGTAATTTCCAGACTTGGAAGTCTGAGGCAGGAGAGGAGAGTTGAAAGCTAGCCTGGGCTATATAGCAGTTCCTGCCTTAAACAACCAAATTGTCTCAACTCATCATTACAACAATCCTATGTAAAAATCTCTAGCTGTGAAAATTTTCAGTTAAAAAATCCAAATACTTTAGGGAGAATGTTTGAAAAGAGTCAAAAGCGGTTTGCTCGCCCTTCTACTAGCTGCTTCTCACCCCTCGGACATCACTTCCACTTGTGGCCACTCTACCGTCCTTGATTTAACCCTCTGTTTGCTGGAGTGTGTTTGCCTTACACAATTTAGTTAACTAAAAGATGAAGCTGGGCTATGTGTGATCAAGTGAGGTTTATTATGGACAAGTGGTAGAAAACAAGGCTAGTGCTACCCATAGGTAAGTTCCTGGAGTCATATGTAGAGAGACCATTATTAAAAGTTTGCTTTATTTTTCTGTGGAGTCAAGTGCTAGTTATTAATTACAGTTAGGTTTCTTTTTCATTCTTTTCAGACGTTATCAGAAGATAGTATCACCTTATCAATAATTAAATAAACTAGGTTCCAATGTTTCTGTCCACATCTGGATTGTTCAGGTGATCAGGAACTCTTGATTCCTTTAGCTTTGAGTTCTTCATTATATCTATAAAGGAAACAGAAGGACAGATCATGACCAATAAAAAGGGAATGGGAAGCACATTCCACTTCTTTCCCATTGTCAAATGGCTACATAACTATAAATGTAATCTTCTAAGGAACTTCAGATAGAAACAGGCAGGAGGAAAAGAGACACCTAAAGAGTTCATTTGCCTTCACTGTGTTTCAGATCTCAACTGCCCAAGTTCTAACTGCTGATATGACGTAAGTTTCCTATATAAAAATGTAATTTTTAATTTTAAAGAAAACACACACACACACACACACACACACACACACACACACGATGGGCCGTGGTGGTATACCCCTTTAATCTCAGTAGGTGGATCTCTGAGTTTGAAGTCAACATGGTCTACAGAGGGAGTTCTATCTAGGACAGCTAGGGTTACATAGAGAAACTCTGTCTTGAAAAACAAAACAATGAAAAAAACCAAAGGAAAAAAACCCAGTGCTGGGGGCGTCCAATCCAGGGGTTACACATGCTAGGCAAGCATTGAACCTCTAAGCCACATCCACTCACCTATTTTCATTATTTAAAACAAAAAAATTATTTGTGTGTGTATCTGAGTGTGTGAGTGTGTGTGTGGTGGCTTCTAGAGAGACCAGAAGACCATTCTAGATTTCCTGGGACTTGGAGTTGTAGGCAATTGTAAGCTACCTGAAGTGTGTGCTGGGAATCAAATTTCAGTCTCCAGTAAGAGCAGTTGGCATGCCTAACAGCTGTGATATCCTCCAGTCCTCTAGGTTCAACCTCGAATGCCCCATGGCTAATGTGAGTATTTATAAAAAATTGGCAAAATGTGATGAACTACAATGTTTCATTTTATATTCACAAAGCACCTAAGAACAAAACCAAGTGGGAATGGGTTCTTGATTGATTACTAGAAGTAAAAAAAAAAAAAAAAAAAAAAAAACCAAAAAACCTTTCTCCCACTGATAGACTAATAGGTTATAAACACTTAAAGTTTATGTAAACGTAAGTTTCCTCAATTCTCATTAATCCAGAGAAGACTCAACTATAGAGCCAGAGTCTTTATTCTATATAATCCTTTAGACTTCATTAACTTTTTTTGTTTATAACAGCAGAAAAATCACATAAGCAATATGAAGTTTATCATACTTCTTAGATTTCTTGAAAAACAGACTTCAAATATTTGATTGTAACACCACTATTTGTCATGACAATATTAACCTTTTTTTTGTATCTGTGTAGTACATACGTGTGTGTGTGTGTGTGTGTGTGTGTGTGTGCTTGCTTGTGTGTATGAGACAGAGGTCAGTGATAGGTATTGTCCTCAATTGTTTTCCACCTTTTCTTTTGGAGACAGAGTCTCTCACTGAATCTGAAACTCACTAGTTTGGGAAGACTGACTGTCCAGCAAGCTACAGGGTCCTCTTGTCTCTGCCTCCTCAGCACTAGGATTAGAGGTGTGTACCACCAAGCCTGGCTTCCCCCACTTCCTTAAAGAAATGAATATCCTTAACTGCTGATCCATCTTCTCAGCCCAGTGTTAACTACTGAGTAAACAGTTTTTAAAAACTTTCCAGTGCTCATGGAATACCTCACTCCAAATGTTATTCCTAATACTATACCCTATACATTTAAAGCTCACTTATTACACATGGTTGAAAGCAGGCGATAAAAAGCAGATGCTGGAAATTACTTAGTAAATTGTGAGTTTTATATGTTGTGACGGTAGTCTGAATGAGGGCTGGCTTTGAGATTTCACTGGTATGCTCCACTTCCTGTTCTCTCCCTGCTTCCTATATGCGGATGAAAATGTGATCAACCAGCTTCCTATTCCTGCAGCTATGCTTTCCCTAACTATTGCCACGCCTTTCCTACCATCATCGACTCTGTTCTTCTGGAACCATAATCCAAATAAACACGCTTTTCTTTACGTTGCTTTTGGTCATGGTATTTTATCACAGCAACAGAAAATTAATTAATGCAGTTGTCAGAGAGGGGGAGGGAGGAGAGAGATAACCATGAAAAATGAGAACCCACTTAGACAATAAACTGTTGAATCTAAAATCTAGATAACATAAGCTGAATCTAAATTCTAGATAACATAAGCTGAATCTAAAATCTAGGTAACATAAGCTGAATCTAAAATCTAGGTAACATAAGCTGAATCTAAAATCTAGATAACATAAGCTGAATCTAAAATCTAGATAACATAAGCTGAATCTAAAATCTAGATAACATAAGCTCGGCCACTTTTAACTTATTTGTTGTAACTTACCAGACTTTGATAGAAATGATACATTTCTACTTCATACACAATTTTGTCAATATTACATGTGAATTACAAACACACATGTACACAATCACTCACACACACACACACACACACACAGCCATCTAGGTAGCTTCTGAACCAGTTCTACAACACTTTGGTAGTAGGCTTACCTCCAAATACGAAACAGCTGAGAGGCTCCTGCTGACCCCACAAAGAAATTAACAGCAAACAAACTCCAATTTTTTGGTATAATTACAAGTGAGTACCTTGACCAAATAAACCCTGTTGAAACAAAGCATTTTTTAAGGGCACAGACTATTCTAGAATAATGTATTTTAATATTAATATTAGAGCAAGGTTAACTATGAATAAGGCTATGACAATAATAACACAGGATGAAGGACAAAGAAATGTGGTACTATGAGTCTTAAAAAAGTACCTTTAAATTGTATTATATAAAATTATATTTATATAATTATTATAGATGTCATAAAAATTCTCATGATATAATTTTTCAGTATTATATAAATTCCCAGTTCTTACATTAAAGGGAGACTTTGCTAGGAACCAATGCACATTAATTAACTATACCATCTTCCCACTTATAAAAGTGTGTTTATGTAAAAACCTGAAAAGCAAAACCTCAAGCAGATACTTATTCCCAATAACCTTCCTGCCTAAGCTATCCATAATGCAGTAATTCCCTAGAGATGGATAAGTAAATATGTATGCAGACATTTGCAGAATAAAATCATTACATGAACATAAAACTAAACAGTTTGGTTGTACACCTAGCCTTTAAAGGCTAAGCCATCTCTTCAGCTAGTATGTGGTTATTGTATAGCAATCTCTTTCAGGATAAAAAAGGTCTATCTTGGAAGGAAGTTTGTTAAGACTCAGGATGTTCCTTTTGTTACTGTTGTTGGGAGGGAAACATGGTGGGGGGCTGATTACAACATATTATATGCATGTATGAAATTCTCAGTATAAACAAATAAAAGACTCAGACTGATCTGAAGAGAAGCTAGTTAAAACTCAAGAAGTAAATTCAAAAGTATCAAGAAGTTCCTAAAACTCACCAGAGGCACCCAGTCCCTCTCTTCAAGTTTATATAAACCGTAAACAGGGCTGAGAGAGCCTCTGTGATAAGCTAAGCTGCATGGAAGACATTAGACTAACAGAGCTTAGAAGAAACATTGTCTAACCTATCAAGCTGCCTGCAGGTTGTGCAGTGAGCTTGTGCAATGAGTTCACACTTCCTGGGCTGTCACCCATGCTGGGGCAGGTTTTCAGTGATGCTGCTATCTGAGTAATTTCTGGTCCTCTAAGTAACCTCTCAACCCCTACTTCCGTAAGCAACTCCAAGAAACTCACTGGTTCACCAAGCTGAACTTTGGTGGTATCAGCTCCTTAGCTGTAGCGAGTAGACATTTTCTCATCCCACCTCAGGAATAGTGTTCTACAACAGTGGAATATGGAAGCTTTTAATTTACCTGTAGCCATCAGGACGGTGGATTGAGCTGTGCTGAGTTTCTCTGCAGGTCTGGCCATGTCAGCTAACCCTGCACACACCAATCCCTGCAAATACACATTTAAGACATGGGGGTAGGGCATAAGAGGGAGGCATAATGATTTTAAATTTTAAATTAGACATAAAGTATTTGTGAATTTCCACATGAGAGCTATATCCATAATATTGTCCATAACATTAAAAACTTTCAGAGCATAACAAAAAGCTACAACAAATTCTCCTTTTTATGTTTTCTATCAATATTCTTTGTTTTTTTAAAAGAAGTACCAGGAAAGTTACTGATAATTTTAGCTTGTTAGATGATTTTTCCTTATTTTCAAAGGTGCCTTTACCCACTGAGCTCTTATTGGCCCTAGATGATTTTTCTTTAACATTAAAGCACACATGGCCATATATTCCTTGTTGTGTGTTTTTAAAGACTTATTTTTATTTTTTATGTGTACGAGCATTTTGCCTGCATATATATGTGTACCATCTGTGTGCAGTGCCCACAGAGGCCATACGAGGGCATTGGAACCCCTGCTCCTGGAGCTAAAGCTGGCAGCGAGGCATCATGTAGATGCTGGGAACTGATCTAGGTATCTGTAAGAGCAGCAAAGCTCTAGAGCACTGAGCATCTCTCCAGCCCACTCCTATTCCCGCTGTGCTTTCAGTGTCTCTTACAGAGTCCCCCACACATACCCTAAAACATCAGCATCACTCAGAAAGCGTGGTACTGAGCTGGGCCTGGCTCCTATAGGCTTGCAATCCAAGATATTTGGAGGCTAAGGGAAGGAGGATCACAGGTTTAAGGCCATTCTCAACTACAAAGTGAGTTCAAAGGTCAGCAGAGGTATCTTAATGAAGTCCTATTCCAAAATAAAACGAGAGCTGAGGATCAAAAGTTCAAGGCAATCTGGGTAATTTAGTGAGACTATGTCTCAAAACAAAAGGTAAAAAAAGAGGGTGAGGATATAACTCCATGATAGAGCTTTTGTGCTATCCATGCATGAGGCCAGAAACAAAAACAAAAAAAACCCACAATTTAAAAACCCAAACCAGCTGGGCGGTGGTGGTGCACACCTTTAGGCTCAGCACTTGGGAGGCAGAGGCAGGTGGATCTCTATGAGTTCGAGGCCAGCCTGGTCTACTGAACGAGTTCCAGGACAGGCACCAAAACTACACAGAGAAACCTTGTCTTGAAAAACAAACCAACAAACCAACCAACCAACCAAACAAATAAACAAACAAACAACCCAAACAAACAAAAAACAACAAACAAACAAACCACCACCAACAAAAAACAAAATAATAACAACAACAGCAAAAAACCCAAAACAAAGTACCTGGTAACTTTAAGATTACACCCAACTATGTAACTGCTCCTTGTTATTTAGTTTATGCACTGACTAACACAAAGCACATGAACTGCTGAAATTTAACTTGTACAATAGTAGTAGTATGTTAAGCTGGGGGATGCACTTCAGTGTAGTACACCACTTGCCTAGCATATGCAGGCCCTGAGAGCAATCCATACTGCAAATCAATTAAAAAAAAAAAAAGGAACTATGTCTGTTTAAAGATCTTCAGGAGGCTAAGGGTCCATTATGATGTTTTCAGAGGAGAAAGCAGAAAAACGGGAGACAAATGCTATAGATGATAAGGACTCTGTCCAGCATGTATTATTCCTGCAACTGACCCCTGTGCCTTGCTCTAAAAGCCCTTTTTTAAAAAAAATTATGAATCTCTATGTAGAATGGGCTACCTTCCAACTGACCTGACTCCTCTGAGTGCTGGGATTAAAGGTGTGTGCTACCATAACCATGCTAAAAACCTTTTCTTATGTCTGATTCTCTAACAGTAGCACAAAAGCCTCCCCTGTTTTCCAAAGTACCAGTCCTTGAATAAATCTAATTTCCCTTCCACCACGTCTTAGCTCCTACAGTACAGGCTTTCAAGCAGCAAGCAGCCAGACCTGCACCCAGCAACACAATGAGTATTATTCAGCTACAAAACAAAGCAAATTCAAATATGCAGTAAACCGGAGGACATGTTCAGTGAAATAAACATTGCATGATTCCATGGGACTGGAGAGATGGTTCAGCAGTTAAGCGTGCTTGTTTGCTCTTGCAGAGGACTAGAGTTAGGTTCCTAGCACCAATGCTGGGCAGTTCACAGATACCTCTAACTAACTCCAGCTTCAGGAAATCTGTCACCCCCTTTTGGCCTCCTCAGGTACCAGCAACATGTGCAAATAGTGCACACAGACACAGACATAAATAAATCTTTAAAAAACATTGCATGATTTCACTTCCATGAGGTACCTAGAACAGCCAAATTCATAGAAATTGGCTAACTAACATGTAGAATGCTATTTTAAGAGAAAGAAGCAGTATGTAATGGTCCTCAAGTCTCCAAGATATAAAGCAGATTAGCTATATGATAATGCACTGAGCACTACCCAGATGTATATTTAAAATACAAAGCAAAAATGGTTAAGATGGTAATTTTATATGAATTCTGTCATATTAAAAGAGTTTACAGACCAGCAGTTTTCAACTTAGAGGATACCAGAATCACCTGTAGAGGTTATTAAAACACAGCTTACTGGGCTCTATCCCTGGAGTTTTTCAGATTGAGTAGACCTGTGATAGGGACTGAAGATCTGCATTTGTCAAAGTTCCAAACAGATCCTTTTCAGTGATTTGCCACAAACAGTCACTAGAATGGATATATATTATCCATTCTATATATGTACATATATATATATAATATAATATAATATAATATAATATAATATAATATAATATATAAAAGTAATAATCTTGGAGCCAAAAAGCCATAGGCTCTATCATTTACACCAAATGCTTTTATGTAATATATGTATTAGACAGAGTCATTACTTAGGCTGGCCTCAAATTCTATACATGGCCAGCGGAGAGACTTAAACCCCTTGATCTTCCTATCTCTGCCATCCAAGTACTGGGATAAGAGGCTGTACCACCATGTGTAGCTCTGTATGTTTTGTTAAGAAATGTGTATCCAGGGGTTGGGGATTTAGCTCAGTGGTAGAGCACTTGCCTAGCAAGTGTAAGGCCCTGGGTTCAGTCCTCAGCTCCAAAAAGAAAAAAAAAAAAGAAAAAGAAAAAAGAAATGTGTATCCAGAGGCCCTTTCTGATAGACAGAGTTCAGATAAACTAAGGTAGCTAGTATATCCTTCATAAGATTTATCTCAAATTAGTAAATTTCTATTAAGAAATTAATTATTTTAAGTAACTCCTGTTAAAACTTAAGACTTACCCATTTCATTATTGGAGCCCAGAAAAAAACTGTTCTGGGGCCTGAAAAATAAAAGAAAGAAAAATTCAGAAGTAATCAAATATAATATATGTATTCCTTTATCAGCTAACACCAAATTCTACTCTGCTTTCTATACACTTTATATTAACATGTAGAAAGGTACAAAAACACTGTAACATCAATCTTTCATGTGTCTTTCTGATATTATTGCCCACTACTAGTATTTATCACATTAAAAATAAGCTAAGGTGAGCTAGGTGTTAATGGCACAGTCTTTTGTAATCCCAGCACTCAGGAGGCATAGGCAGGCTCATCTCGGAGGAGGAGGCTAGATGAGTCTAAAGAGCTAGTTGCAGGATAACCACTCCAGCAGTTAAGAGCACATGCTTTTCCCAGAGGACCTAAGTTCAGTTCAGTGGCTCACAACCACCTGCAACTCCTGCTCCAGGGGATCTGATGTCCTCCTGTGACCTCTGCAGGCACTGCACTCTTGTATAAATACTCTACACTGACATACACATATACACATAAAAATAAATCTTAAAAGAACAATGGAGATGGTTCTGGAAATCTTTCCCAGTGCTTTGATTTGAACAAGGAACTTAATTTTAGTTTAGTCACAGACAATCTTTAGAGGAAATAACAAATCATAAAATTTTAGTAACATAAGCTTTAGTAAGGTTCATTCAATTTATTAACAACTGTAGCCATAAATGACAATTCATTGTATGCACCCTATTAAAAGTTCTTGTAAAAATTCTGTATATTCTATTTTATTTAATATATTTCAACATATACATATATTATACATTATTTTACATACACATATACACACCCTTTAACATCTGTTTTTTGAGACAGAATCTCAAAAATTCCTTAGTAGCAAGGTCCTCATTTTAGTCAGTCTGGTACGTCCCTACTTTAAAATGTTATTATTAGTTTTTGTTTGTTTGTTGGTTGGTTTGTTTGTTTTTCGAGACAAGGTTTCTCTTGTGTAGCTTTGGAGCCTGTCCTGGAACTCACTCTGTAGCCCAGGGTGGCCTTGAACTCAGAGATCCGCCTGCCTCTACCTCCCGTGTGAGAGTGCTGGGATTAAGGGCGTGTGTCACCACCACACCTAAAATGTTAAATAAATATCTGAAGTATCTGAAATGAATTTTTTTCTGGGTGAGGTGACTCATACCTATAATCTCACCACTTGAGAGGCTGAAGTAGGAGTATTGCTGTGAGTTCATGGCTAGCCTGGGCTACACAGAAAGAGCCTTTCTCAAAAACAAAGAAAGAAAAGAATTGTTTTTCTTAGATAGATAACCTAGAATCTGAGAAGCATGACTTCCAGAGCTGGGAGGAAACTCAGAGAAGCTGTAAGATGCATTCAAGCCGAGCATCCAGTGAGCCCCATAGACAAACAATTCTTTTTACTTCCAGAGGACACTGTGAGGTGGGAGACAGATTTTGTTAGGGGAATTTAAAATGTAACTAAACCTGCCAAGTTTAGAACATATCAGAATACTCAATATTATATATGTGCTTATATACATGTGATCAACAAAATACATTTCCTTCTTTTTTCTCTTTTTGAGACATGTTCTTGCTAAAGTGTAGCTCAGACTGGCCTGGAACTAATGGTAAAATTGTACAGGCATGTCCCACTATTCCTGGAATCCTTATATCACTATGTAAACATTATACAATCTAATATAAAAGTGATTTATAAAAGCAAATTCAAGAAGGTTAAAAACTCTGATTATGCCCATGTCCATTACTACTGCCTTAATAGTCTACTTTACTTTGCAACCATAATTTTTTTTTCTTTTCTTTTTTTTTGAGACAGGGTTTCTCTGTGTAGTTTTGGTGCCTGTCCTGGATCTCGCTCTGTAGCCCAGGCTGGCCTTGAACTCAGAGATCTGCCTGGCTCTGCCTCCGAGTGCTGGGATTAAAGGCGGCACAACCATAATTCTGTAAGACAGGGTCTTACTATGTAGAGCTGGTTAGCCTGGAATTTGTTATATTGACCAGGCTATCTTTGAACTCAGAGAGATCCATCAGCTCCTTTGAAGCTACAGTTACAGGAAGCTGTAAGCTGTTTGATGTGGGTGCTAAGAACAGATTTCAGGTTCTCCAGAAGAGCAGCAAGTGCTCTTAACTGCTGAACCATCTTTCCAGCACTCAATAATTTTCATTATCAAATATTCTCACAATATAATCCAAGGATATATGAATTTGGTACTTACATGCTGAGGAATGAAGGTAAAAAAAATATTCAAAATCTCTTTCTGTAATTAAATCATTATATTTCTATAAGAGCTTTGCACTTTGTATGTACAGTAAAATGCAATTTATAACATATAACAGTCTTATATCTGAGTAAGGTTTTTCAAGAAGTATTTTCTGGCATTAGAAACACTTTAGATTAGATTCATTATGGATTTGATTTGATTTATATGAGTGATTTCCTCACATGTCTGTCTGTGCACCACTTGTGTGCCTGGTGCCCTAGGAGGTCAGAAGAGGGTGTTGGATTCCTGAAACTGGAGTTTCAGACAGTTGTGAGCCACTGTGTGGGTGCCTGGAATTGAAGCTGGTTCCTCTAGAAGAGCAGCCAGTGCTCTTAACAGAGTTTTTTCTACTCAATTATAAGCATCAAAACTTAGAACCTTTTGATAGTTTTAATTCTCCCATCAACCATTTTAACACTGTCTACAAATTTGTTCCAAAACCTACACTATACATAGAGTAGGTGAAGGTGTATGGAAAAAATGTAAAAATAATTTAATATGAGATACCTGAGAAAATGAAGCTTAGCATTATAATTGTACTCACAAAGACCTGATCTCTGCTGCGATCTTCTAGTGTTTGGAGACTTATTCTGAAAACGATATCCTAAGACTTTGATTGCAGTATAAACTACCACCAAATGTGGTGTGAAGTCTTCTGTTTGAGTCTCAGCACCACACAAAAAAAGTTATACCAGACTTACCAATATCTAAATCCCTTTACTTTCATCCCTCAAAATCTTGTTTTAGGCTTCAGGTTATCACGTTAGCCTTAATATCTCCAGATTAAGCTAAATGCTCCTTTGAACACCCGAAGCAGCTCATACAGTCTACTGTCTTCCACACTGGGCTTAACTACATCCAGTATAGAAGCTTATCAAGATAGTCAAACTTTATGTTTGACCAAGAGTGGCCTTGGCATTGCTTTATTCTCAAGGTCAGAATTCGTTGTTTTCTCATCTCCAGGGGCACAGGCTTCCTTCATGATAACTTCACTAGACTTTTACTACCAAAAAGTTACTCAACTCTTAGACTATGATGTCCATCCTAAACTCAGAATACAGATTCCTGTCATTTCATTTAGAGTGAGCTGAGGAGGAGGTTCCAGTCATCATGCCAAGGTCACTTTCCTTTGTCATACATGGAAGCCCTGGATCATAGGCTGTATCAGTTTCTTAAGTTGGTTTTTATTACTGCTTGAAACTGGTTTTCCTCACTCAGGGAAGTGTACCTTCTCAGTCTCTGGGTTAAACGGGTGTCCATATTTACTTTGAATACTTTTGGATTCTCCCAGCCTCCACCATCTCAACACTGTTTATTCTGTTGTCGTCCTCAAATTGTTTTCTAAGAAAGGTCCTTAGATTCTAGCTTCTCTGAAAGTTTAATGGTTGAACATTTGGGTTAATGAACAGTAAAGCTTTCCAATAGGTTTACCTAGTAACTAATTTACTCAAATGCTCCAAGCTAGACAACAGTTTAAAAATATAACTGTACAAATGCCTACAGAACCAAACCAACCAACCAAAAAACAAAACAAAAAAAAAATCAAAACAACCAACCAACCCTTCACTCCAAAAAAACCCTTCAAACATAAAATTAAGTGGCCAGGATTTTGGCACAAGAAAGGTATTTTAACTAGTGGAAAAAAATTAGATTTTTTTGCCTGTATGTATGTATGTGTATCATATTCATACCTAGTGTCCATGGGGGTCAGAAGAGGGTGTCAGATCCCCGAAACTGGAGTTACATATGGCTATGAGCTACCATCTGGGTATGGGGAACCAAACATAGTTGCTTTGTAAGAGCTGCAAATGCTCTTAACTGCTGAGCCATCTCTCCAACAACAATTAGTGATAGCTTTAAACAATGAAAACAAACTTGAAATGAGTTTAATAACTTTAAGTACTAAACAGAAAAGTATCAGTAGCACATATGTTAAGACTTTCTAAATTGCTGGTTTTTTTTGAGATGGTGTGGGGTTTGGGGACTGTTTCACTGTGTAGCCCAAAATGACTTGGAAGTCCCTAGGTAGCCCAGGCTGACCCTGAATTCACTGCTTTCTTCTGGCCTTAGTCTCCCAAGGAACAGGATTACAGATATGACCCACCACTCCCAAAACAAGGTGGCTTGCTTTTGTTTTTTTTTAACTTTGCTTTTAAATTGTTAAAAAGAAAAGGAGGGCTGGGTGTGGTCATACACACCTTTAATCCCAGCGTTCAGAAAGTAGAGATAGGTAGATTTTGTGAACTTGAAGGCCTTCCTGGTCTCTTCTAGACCATCAAGGACTTCATAGTGAGACCCTGTCTCTTAGAGGAGGGGGTGCACCAACCAATATAACCATAAACATTTCAAAGAAAACTTAGTTTGCTCTTTCATTTGATCTCAACTTCAAAGTATATAGCAAATAAATGCAGATATTGTGTGAATTCAGACATAGAAGCTGTCACTCGATCTAAACAAAGTTTTAGTGAGACAAAAAACAGGGTTATGTTATATACAACTATAGTTAGTCTCACAAGAAAACATAAAAATAAATGATAATATCTCTAATGTGATTATAATACCTTAATATCAGGATAATCAGAAGTATAACAGTAGTTATTAATGTTTATTTTTTAATGAAATAACTAAGTGGAAAATGAATTTAAGAAATTTCAATTTAGAGCTCAACAAAAAAAAGAAAGCCATTATTAGAGAGAAATGTACACTCTTTTTAGACAAGGAATTAACTAACAATTCACCTTTTTTTTCCTTAAGACTACTCTCAAAAGTAGGAAAGGCCTCAATAATTGATAATTTAGAAACACCAGACAGTATTCTATATACATTTAAAATTTTCTGCTTAAGGATAATGAAAATATAGCAAATAGCACAATAGTTTTTTCTTTTCTTTTTTTATATTACTCATCACATTTATTCAATGTGTTTGTGGGAGTGGCACATGCACTAGGCATGCACATAAAGGTCAGAGGACAACGGTTGAGAGCCAGTTTTGTCCTGCTATGTGGGTCCCAGTGGTCAAACTCAGGCTGTTAGGTGCCTTTACCTGCAGAGCCATCCTGCCCAGCTCCTGTTTTTTGTTTTTGTTTTCTTGGAGCAGCTCTCATCGTATAGTTCAAGGGATCTTGGACCAAACTGTTCAGTCCAGGCTGGTCTGGAACCTGAGGTGATCTTCCTGCCTCAGTCTCCATGGGTGGCAGGTTGGCATACCTTCCCCCTGTTCTTTCTTTTTTGGGTTTTCTGGGACAGGACCTCAGCATGTAGCTTTGAACTCCCTGAGCTCCGTCTGCCTCTTCCTCCTGAGTACTGGGCTTACAGGGGTGCACAAGCACCACAGATAGGCTGATGGACTTTTATAAACCAAATTTTACTTCCCGGTTTCTTTGGCTGTGAGGAGTTATCAATGGATAAATCAGTTCTATCCAGAACATAGGCTATATGTATGTATGATTCTTTCTATGGGGGCGGGGGGGGGGGTAGGGAGAGGGAGACTTCCTTCTTGGAAAAGCTCATGCACACATAAGTTAACAAACACTGAACTGGTATTCACTGTGTCCAAAGTGAAGAATCAACTTTCTTATTGAATGCTGGAAGGTCACAAAGAAGGCCACTACCTCTTCTCATTCCTTCCACACCATTCTCTATCACCACCTTCCTTTTCTCCACTTTCTAAACTCTCATCCTCTTTATCTCCTGAGTGCTGGGAGTACAGACATGACTGTCTGGGCTTGTCTGAGATCTGTTCATTCATTCTTTATGTGTAGCTCTCAGTTGGCAGAGGCAGGAGGATCAGTTTAAGATCAGCTCTGGCTTAGCTACATAGCAAGGCCAAACTGGCCTACATGAGATTCTGCCTCAAAGCCCCCCAAACAAAACAAAAAGCAAACAAACAAAAACAAAACAAAACCCAAAAGTGCTCTGTGTGTGTGAGTGTGTGTGTGTGTGTGTGTGTGTGTGTGTGTGTACATGCATATATACAGTACAGAACTGTTACCTATGGCTGCCTTAGCATCAGCAGCATATCAGAACTTCTCTGAGTTTAGTATGCACTGATTAACTGCACGTCTTTTACTTTTCAACACCCCTCTTAGTTCCATATACTATGCAAGTCCACCTGCTTGATACCGCGTGGCCAACGACCCACACACATCTGACACCATTACTGGTTGACAAAACCATTTTCATCTGTGCTAAAACTGGTTCTGACTTAACATTAAGAACATGATTATTAATACTGATGTTTCATTTTATGCACCTCTTGGTGCATAAATTTTAAAAAAGTATGCTTTTTAAATTAGTAATGTTTTTGTCCCCAGCTGAATTCATCCATGTTCCATTATTACAATGAAATTCCTAAGGCTAGTACTTGATAATAACTTTCTGGGGTTGGGGAGATGGCTCAGTGGTTAAAGGTACTTGTTGCTTTCAGAGAGGATGGGATTTGGTTCCCAGTCCAGGGAGGCAAATCCAATGACCTCTTCTGACCTACTTGGGCACCAGGCATACACGTGGCACACAGACACACACATAAAAAGTGACTAAGTCTTAAAAAAAAAAGAACTTTCTTTTGGCTCATAATTATAATGATGTCAGGTCTAAGGCCTTTTAGTGATGGCCTTTTGCTGACAGAGTCCTGAGGAAGGCAGAGCATTCTACTCAGCAAGAGAGGAAAAGGCTGTGTCAGGTATGTGTATGGTCTCTGTCCCAAAGTTACTAGGACTCAATCATAGGCCCTTCACCCTAAGGAATTTATCTCATTCTAATTACTCCCCAAACGTTCCACCTCCAGTAAATTTCCAGTTACTTAATGCCTCACAATGAGGATTCAATCTCAATATAGAAGGAGTTGAAGGACATTCAAACCACATCAACAACTAAGCTGTTAAGTAAACATTGTGAAACATAACTTCAAAGTTATGCCCTGACAAGTGCCTAGAGCACAGTTATACAACTGACTTGTTTGGAGCAGTGTGCTTTATATACAGCTAGCTAGACGGTGGACTAAGTGATATCCCCCTTATGTGAGTTGAGGAACTTGTCTAGGAATCACATTTAGTCATATTCTGCTATTTTTCTACAGAGACAGATCATTCTGTGTCATAGCACATGATATATATAAGCAGACAGATGACAAAGGCCTCAAATTTCTGGGCCACACAGCATTCTATAATATATATCTATATAAAATATGTTCTTGTTGCCTCTCTAGAAATAGTTGTCAGGGACAAAAATAAATCTAAAAATGTATAACAAGCAATATATATTTTCCAACTGTTAATATTCTAACCTTCCATAACGTTTTATTTTTTATTTATTTATTTATTTATTTTGGTTTTTCGAGACAGGGTTTCTCTGTGTAGCTTTGCACCTTTCCTGGAACTCACTCTGTAGACCGGGCTGGCCTTGAACTCACAGAGATCCACCTGGCTCTGCCTCCCGAGTGCTGGGATTAAAGGCGTGTGCCACCACCGCCCGGCGTCATAACTTTTTAAAAAGAAAGAACTCTTGTATATGAATGTAGTCTAATGCTTAGAAGGTGATTCAATTACAAATACTAATGTACAGTGGTATTCAAAGGGATTATTTTCATTCTGGGTAATAAGTAGAACAATAATCAGTGTTTTCTTAGATCTTTTCCCCCCCCTCTTTGGTTTTTTCGAGACAGTTCTCAGTGTAGCTCTGGCTGTCCTGGAACTAACTCTGTTTAACACTAGTGAGCCAACTAGTGTTTCATATTTTTCATGCTTGTTCATTTCTATATTGCTGTGCTTACAACTTTTCAATCACAAATAAGTTTTTAGTGATAGGCATATTTATGTATTATTCAAAAAATTTAATTGCTAGAGCTGTAGTTGGGTTCCATTCCCAGTACCACATAAATAAGGAACACTGAACATGTCTGTAACCTTAGCACTGGGTGTAGAGCTAGATGGTGGAGACAAGCAGATTCCTGGAGCTCACTGACAAGCCATCCTGGGTGAACTGATGAGCTCCAGGTTCAGTGAAAGACTTACACTTTCTGGTAAGGTGTCTGGTCCCAGTGGAACATACCTTTAATCCCAGCATTTGGGAAGCAGAGGCAGGAAGAGTTCTGGTGAGTTTTAGAATAGCCAGGAGAAGGTAGTAAGATATAGTCTTTTTTTTTTTTTCTTCTTTTTCAAGACAGGGTTTTTTTTTTTGTTTGTTTGTTTGTTTTTGTTTCTGTGTCACAGTCCTGGCTGTCCTGGAACTAAAGTCACAGAGATCTGCCCGTCTCTGCCTCCTGGTATGCTAAGATTAAAGGAGTGTGCCACCAAACCTGGAGCTCTAGTTTAAAAAAAATAAGACTATGGCTACACAGCAAGTTCAAGGGCAACCTGAACTAGGCGGGACCTTGTCACAAAAACAAACAAACAATGACAACTGCCCAAACCCTTTATTTGGAAGAACATTTGTTCTGATTTGAAAAACAAATACTTTGCTACATGTCTTACAGATATTATATTATTTAATTTTCACAAGGATTCTTAATTTTAAGATATCTAAGATTTGGGGAATTCTTTAAGGCCAAGGTCATATAGTCAAGACTCAGAGCACCTCTGACTGTCTTCTAAGTTTGCGTTCCCTGTATTACACTTAAAACAGAAGAAACCCAGACTTCCGGGTGAAATGCACAAAGTACTCTTCATTCTGCAGTTGAAGTATTATAAACAGTAAGTACAGGTGGCTAAAAGCCAGGGTCTTGGAAAAGATCAACAAAGGACTCCCTTCCAATTCCTTGTTAGTTTAGGTACTTTAAAACTTCTGCTCATCACTGTTCTCATGCCGTGCCCTAAACAAAAAGCTGGAGAGGAAGAATTGTCACAGAACTCAATTTCTTTTTTTTCTTTTCTTTCTTTTTTTTTTTTTTTTTTTGGTTTTTTGAGACAGGGTTTCTCTGTGTAGCTTTGCGCCTTTCCTGGAACTCACTTGGTAGCCCAGGCTGGCCTCGAACTCACAGAGATCCGCCTGGCTCTGCCTCCCGAATGCTGGGATTAAAGGCGTGCGCCACCACCGCCCGGCTCAGAACTCAGTTTCTTTGTGACACCATGATCGTTACACAAACTATCCAACTCTCATCTCCTGAAAAATCTCTGCCATAAAACATAGCAAATAAAAAAATGTAAAAACTAAAAGGCAACTCCACAAACCTCATCAATAAAGTTCCTTAAAAATAAGCTATTACGCCGGGCGGTGGTGGCGCACGCCTTTAATCCCAGCACTTGGGAGGCAGAGCCAGGTGGATCTCTGTGAGTTCGAGGCCAGCCTGGTCTCCAAAGCGAGTTCCAGGAAAGGCGCAAAGCTACACAGAGAAACCCTGTCTCGAAAAACCAAAAAAAAAAAAAAAAAAGCTATTTTTGGTGGGGGGAGGTTGGAGGTTCGGGAGGAGGGAAGAGAGGGGGATCTGTGGTTGGTATGAAAAATGAATAAAAAAATTCCTTAATAAAAATAAATAATACTGCAACTCAAAAAACAAGCTTTATAAGGGTTTTTATATTGCAGTAATGCTATTGAGTGTGAAGCTAAAGTCTATGCAGAAGTACACACCATCCTTTTATCAAACTGAACACCAGATTTAGCAACCAGCCCAAACCCCAGAGAGCTGCTTCAGCTCTTGGCAGCACCAAGCCTTTCTAGTACCAACTGCAGAATACGGATTTACCTAGGTCAAGGCAAAACCCACCCAAAAATGTTAGTAACTCAGTTTTTTCTACTGAGAATAAATTTTCCTGTTCGTAATCTTATGCTTGAAAGACTTCATAATATAATCAAACTTTAGTCCCCAACCAAACAAGTATTATCAATTCCCATTTTGTATTAGAAATAACCTAACTGCAGAATGATAATAAATACCTAGAGGGACCGGGGTCTTCCAGTTTCTTAAAGAATTGTTATTTTCAACTACAAGAATACTTATCCAGCACAAGTGACAGCTAACGTCCCCAAAGAATCAAGCATGTATGTTATTTTTGATTTTCACACTGAATATATTTTACAAGAATTAGGACTAGGACAAAGGTGTAGAATTCTGCCCAAGGTCACACCTTAGTAAGAGGTGGAGCAGAATTATATACCTATCTGCCCACATAAAAAAGGCTCAGATAGAACCTGGTCAGTGATTGCGTAATGACTGGTTCATACTGGATCTCTGGAGCTAGGAGTGACATTGACCGGGAAGGGGAGTGGGGGACAGTCCAATTTTGGGAAAGGCTCCCTCAGCAGGCCTTTGCAACAGGAGCTGAAGTATGACCTTTACTCCAAACCCTCTGCTGAGATCAGACACCTATTCAGCTTTCTCACGTGCGTTAAAAATCCACGGAGGGAAAACGGGAGTCGAATGACTGTTACATAGTGGCCCAAGACCCCAGAAGTTCAAGTCTAGAGGCCAGGTCGGGGGTTTGAGCAGCGCTTAAAAGGCCGAAGGCAACCCAAGTCAACAGCGGCACCGGGTGGAGACACTCGGCTTTGGGAAGAGGCGCAAAATGAGATAAAGTGAAGGATTAGGAGAATTGATGGGTTCCCTTCAGGTGACGAGCCTGGGACTCTGAGATTCCTGCAGTAACTAAACTGTCACTGGGCCCCTAAAGTCCCACTTTTGGCAGGAGAGGGGCGACCTCGGTGCGAGCCGTCCAGGATTCATTACCTGCCGGGTGGTTGTATAGCGGCCTCAATTTCTCTGGCAGCAACATCTCCACTTTATCCATGAGTCGGTGGTAGGTGGCCCGCAGGCCTCGGGCGCCGGCAGCTGCCATCTCGGCGGCGTCGGGATCGACAGCAGCTCGGTGGGAGCGCCGCTGTGTCCTCGTTCCTGGCTGACAACGAAGGGCGGCCCCGTCACTTTCTCTCCACCGCGCGAAGGGTCCGCCTCTGCCCTAAGGCGCCCTTCCCCCGGCTCTGCCAGCTCCGGGTGAAGCTCCTAGAGGCCTGGTCCGGCGAAGGCTGGGAGGGCGGAGCCTCAGCGAAAGCCCGCCCCAGCCCGCCTCCTGCCAGAGGGCGGGGGAGACGGAGGAGGAGTCATGGCAACAGGTGCTCAAGAGGTCGCCGTGCCCCGGCTGCGCGCGCGGGGAGGGCGAGGCGCTTGCGCAAGCGGAGCGGCCCGCCCTAATTGGCCGGCCGCGCAGAGCGGAAGGGGCGGGACCAGACGCCCACCTCCTTCCGGTTCTAGAGGACATATTGGAGAGGGGAAACTGAAGCCGCGAGTCTGTTCCGCCCCTCACTTTTCACTATGAAGGCTGTGGTTAAAATAAGCTTTCTGGGCTCTCCTCGCCCCAACTAAAGATGACGCCGCATACCTGTCGGGCTTCCTTTTATTTGCTTTTTTTTTTTTTTTTTTTTTTTGGAGACGGTGTCTCACAGTGTCATCCAGGCTGGCCTGGATCTCGCCATCGCCCAGCCTCAGCCTCCCGAATGCTGGGACGACAGGCGTGAGTCATCACGCCCGGCTTCTTCCCTCGAACCACAGAGAGGCGTGAGCGAGACGACCAGCTTCGGCGGCTTCCGTCATTCCGCTTCTATCCATAGACAATCAAGGCGCGGGCTAGAGCGGCTTAAGTCGACTCACCTAGGGTGAGGGCAAGCGTGACGCACGTCGGCTTCTGTCGCCCGTGGGCGTCATCTCGCGAGAAGGCCTGGGAGGGGGCGTGGCCCTGGAGGGAGAGGGCGGGGCTCGCGGCCGCCCCCGCCTCCGCCTCCGCCTCCTGCGGGAGGGGGGTCGAGGGAGGGGACTGTCGCCGCTGATCTCTAGATGTTCTGGGTAGTCTGGAGGAGAGTAATGAGGCGAGCCGTGGCCCGGGTGCCGCTGGGCTCCGGGGGAGAAGGCGCGGCCGTGGCCGCCGCCATCTGAGTCCGCGGCGCCGCCAGCGAGGCCCGGCGCGCGCATGGTGCTGGTGCCGCTTGGGTGTTGATCGGCCTGTCCCCTCCCTCTTTCTCCCCTCCCCACCCCCCGCGGTGGTCTCCCCTTTCCACCCCAGCCCCCCAGCAGAGCCATGTCTCGGAGTGGCTCCAGCCCGCACCTGTTGTGGGACGTGAGGAAAAGGTCTCTCGGGCTGGAAGACCCGTCCCGGCTGAGGAGCCGCTACCTGGGTGAGCGGGGGCCCCGGGGCGGCGGCGGCGGCGCTGAGGTCGCCGCCCAGAGGTGGGGGAGGGGGCGCCGCCGGGGCTGTTGGCCGTGGGGACAGTGGCTCGGCCGGCCGGGGCGCCCCGCTGGCTTGGGTGTCAGGTGGGACAGGTCGGCGATCCGCTCCAGCACCTCCGACAGCCAGGTCTCCTTTGCAAGCTGCCAGCCGCGCGGCTCCAGCTGGGCTTCCCTCGGGGAGCCGGGCCGTGGGGAGTGGGCACTGGCCTGGGAAGGTGTTGGGGTCGCTTGTGGGCTGGGGACTCCGGAGAAGACTCGGTGAACCTTACGGAGGTGCCACGTTGAGATCAAAAGTTGGCGCTTTTGCTTTTTCTCTGGAGCTGTCCCCGCTCAGCCGAAGAGATCAGGTTGTTCACCTTCTTCAGCTTCCGCAGGGGTTTGGATGTCGCCCGAGACGCTGTTGACCACCCTCCGGGACTTCACACCCCTAGCTGCCTCGCTGTAAACTGTGGCGCTGTGTCCAAACCTCACGGAGAGCTCACAGCCCTCCCCACCCCCGCGCTTTCCCAGGTCCAGCCTGCTGTCAGTCCTGTAGACCTCTTTTAGGTGGTGTAGGGTTTCACGTGCCTGTTCCCACCCCTGGAAAACACACTTGGCATTTTCTGTTTCTTAGTTAAGCTTTCTAAAAACAATCTTCAGTGCTGAGAGCGCAGTATCCCACTTTTTTCGCTTTGTACCATGAGTTGTGTGAGTGTGCTGGATCACTCCTGAGTCAACTAAGAAGTCCTGTTTCTTCAAAGTGCCCCCTCCCCCAACCCCTTCATTTCTTTGCCAGGTAAAAGGATTTGTTGCTGTCATTCATTTTTCACTACAACAAAAATAGAAGGAAATGAAATCTTATTACAGCCAATACTACTGGTTGTAAATGACTTAAAAGAAGTTAAAGTGTACATTTTTAACTTCTTTTTTATGAATATGTTTTCACTGTAAAAATTCAAATACGAAGAAGCAGAAATCCCCGTGATCGCTCCCATTTCAATTTCATACCCTACCCTTAGAAATAATGCTTGCTTGATTATTTTTCTTCATTATTTCCTTCCTAAATACATATATAAATAAAGGTGTTTATATGTGCATACTCTGTGTGTGAGAAAACTGAAGGCACTGTGCATTGTTTTTCCCCTTGCTTTTTCTTCACTACATCTTGAGATCCTTTCAGACTTAAGAATCTGTGTAAAACATTACATAGTACTTTTTGAAGGACTTTAATGTTCTAAACTGTTTTTTTGTCTATTTAAGTTTTTTTTTTTTTTTTTGAACTGGGCTCCCTGTGTAGCCCAGGCTAACCTTAACTTTTATCTCAGCCTTCTGATAGCTGGGTTTACAGTGTGTACCTGACCTTGTCCCTTTTTCTTCAATGTGTGTGTTCACTGTCACAACAGTGTGCAAACATCATTTACATATGTTGCAGTAAGTACGTAGAGTGCTTGTTTTTAATATTTGTAAAATCCTTTAAAAAAATTCTTGACCTAAAAAAGGTGCAAATTTACTTCAAAATTTAATTTGTCTAGAAAGAATGGACTTTTACTTTAATAAAGCAAATGGTAACAGTTTGTGTGAGTGAATTTATAATTTGGTCTTTTATTTCACTTAGTTGGGCAGTTCTAAGTGTTTAGTTTTGTATTTTTAGTATTTCTGATTGAATTCAGCTGTATATAATAAACTTAATTAAACTATGGTCAGTGGTGCTTTCAAGATGGCTCAGCAGGTTAAAGGCACCTGCCACCAAGCCTTGAGTTTGATCCCCAGGACCTCACATGTTGCAAAGAGAGAACTGACTCCTGAAAGTTGCCCTTCCCCCACAACAAATAAGTAAAATGGAATAACATTAAAGAAAAAAGACATATTCTTATTCTCTTCCTACTTAGACTAACGAATGGAAATGAAGTTTGTGTTAGGTGCAGCTAAATTGAAGAGTAAGACTCCACTGATCATTAGGAAGCCTGAGTCACAAATTCTCAAATATACCAGTGCACATGGAGGAAGCTTTTTATCTCAAACAATCTATGTGTATAATCAGAGGAGGAGAGGTAGACTTTGAGACAGAGTGTTGCTCTGTAGCCCAGACTGACCTCAAACTCTTGATCCTCCTCCTATAGTCTCCTAAATTCTGGGATTACTGGTGTGTACCACCATGTTTAGCTTTAAGTAATTTAAGTATGATGCATACTTTATATTAGCACTTTAAACAAAATTAGCTGGTTATTTGGAGAACACCTATAATCCCAGCACTTTCAAGGTAAAGTGGGGAGGAGCAGGTGTTCAAAGCCATCACTGAAATAAAAACAACAATCAAAACAAAATTGAGCCAGCAAGATGGCTGGGGGAGTAAAGGTACTTGACATCCTGAGTTAGATTCCAGGAACGGGCACAGCAGGAGAGAATTGACTCCCAAAGTTGTCCTCTGACCTTCACACATGGAATGTGACTCATCCCTTACCCCAGATACAATAAGTGTGAGTTTGTTTGTGTTTTCAAAGATGCTTTTCTGAACTGGTTACCTGTCATCTCAATCTATGGGAGCCAGAGGCATCAGGGGACCGTGATTAAGGCCAGCTTGAGGTACATAGAGAAAATACACAGAAAGCCAAAACACACAATTTCATCCAAACTTCCTTTTAAAGCATTGGTGAGAGTTTACAAAGACGCTATAAATAGTGAAAATTCACATACGCCTCGGAAAAAACAAGGTGGGTTTTATTGTTAATTAGTATTGGTAGACACAAGTCCTCGCTTTTTGGGTAAATAGGTAAGATGGCTAGGTTGTATAATGTGTTCAGCTTTGTTCATTATGATTGCACCGTACCACAGTCCCACTTGGTGTGTGGCCTTCAGCTCCTTTTGGTATCTGCCTAAGTTACTCTTCCTAATTTTAGCCTTAAAAAAAAAGATTTATTTTATGCCCATGAATTGTGTGTGTGTGTGTGTGTGTGTACCAAATTTGTGCCTGGTGCCTGTGGAGGTCAGAAGAGAGTAGTACATAGAACTGGAGTGAAGCGTAGTTGTGAATCACTGTGTAGGTGCTGGGAATGAAATCTAGGTTTTCTGCAAAAGCAACAAATGCTCTTAACTGCTGAACCATCTCTTCAGCTCTAAATTTAGCCATTTTGGAAGAAGGGGTAGAGAAGTATATTGTTTCAGTTTGTATTTCTCTAATGGCTAAGGATACTAAATATCATTTTGTTTTCCTTTACATCCATGTACATTGGTTAAATGTGAAGATTACCTTTTAAATATTTTATCTATACATTTTTACATATATGCATGTGTATCTGTCTATTTGGTACAATTCCTTAACCAAATAGATTAAACAATTTATTGTATTTTATTTTTTGAGACAGGGTCTTGCTATGTAGCTGTGGCTGGCCTGCAACTTAATATGTGTATCAAACTGGCCTCAGATTCACTGAGTTCCACCTGCCTCTGCCTCCCGAGTACTGCTATTAAAGTCAAATAGGTTTTTTAATACATATTTTCCCGTTTGTCTTGTGTTTTTTTCCCCCTGTACTTTTTAATTTTGGTTTTGGTGTTTTAAGACAGTGTCCCCCTTATCTAGATCAGGAACTCCCTCCTTCCAAATGCTGAGATTACAGGTGCATTGTCACCATGCCTGGTACTGTCTGCTTAAGTCCTCCCTCCCTCTCCTCCTCTCCTGACCTGTCCCTGCACCCCTCCCTCCTCTCCCTCCTCTCTCCCCTCTCTCCTTCCCTCCTCTCTCCTTCCCTCCGTCCTCTTTCCTACCTCCCCTCTCTACCTGCTTCTCCCTACAGTCCTCTTCTCTAGCTGCTCTCTTTTCTCCCTCTTATTTCTCGAGACAGGGTCTCATGTAATCCAAAGGGGCTGTGAACCAGCTTTATATCCAAGGATGGTCTTGAACTATTACACATCTGTCTTTCAACAATGTTTTCCAGATTTGTTTTTTTTTTTTTTGGTTTTTCGAGACAGGGTTTCTCTGTGTAGCTTTGCGCCTTTCCTGGGACTCACTTGGTAGCCCAGGCTGGCCTCGAACTCACAGAGATCCACCTGGCTCTGCCTCCCGAGTGCTGGGATTAAAGGCGTGCACCACCGCCCAGCCCAGATGTTGTTCTTAACGGTATTTCTAATTAATACTTTTTGAAACTTGTCTTCTGTTTAAGAATCTTTACATAATCCAAGGTCACAAAAATTTTTTGCTGTTTCTTCCCCCTTGGAGCTTTTCTATTTTATCTCTTACATTTAACACTAAGAACAATTTAGAGCTCATTTTTATATGTGCTGTGAGGTGGATCAAGTTTCATTTCTCTGCTTATGAATGTAAAATTGATCTACCACTTTTTTTGAAAAGACTTTCCCCTTTGTTGAAAACCGGTTAACCATATATATTCAAGTCAATTTTTCCACCACATTCATTGATTTAGGTTTCTGTCTCTGTGCCAGTACTTTACTGTGAATGTTTAAATTGGCCTAGTGTGTGATAGGAGATGAAAGGAAGAATGGAATAAAAGGGCAATTTGCAACCGACTGCTTCCATGGCACCTTTTGGGAAATACTGCATAACTGTCTTAGTTCCTGTTCTATTGCTGTGAAGAGACACCATACCATGTCCAAGGAACCATGATCATCTTGGTTGGAAGCAGACAGGCATGGTTACTGTAGCTGAGAGCTTTGCATCCTGAAACCAGGCTTTTTAAACCTCAAAGTTCACCCATAGTGACACACCTCCTTCACAAGGCCATATCCACTCCAACAAGGCCACACCTTCTAATCCTTCTCAAATACTTCCACTCCCTGATTACTAAACATTCAAACATATAAGCCTGTGGAGGCTATTCTCATTCAAACCACCATATAACTATGTCAGGTTTCTCTGGTAAAAGTGGCATGTTCTTTGACCCATAAGATCCTTTCTGGTGCAAAAAGTGGTTCCAAGTTTATAAGCCTCTTTGGTGCATGAATATTAATACAGTGCTATCCTCTGGTACAGTAGCCTGGTTGATGATATGTAAATTTACAAATGGCTTGTTTAGAGTTGATGATATTCTGCTGTGTGGATAACAGCTTCTCTTGCCCAAGCAAGGCCAAGACCTCCTTTAATAAGGGGGAAAAAAATCCCATTTTGCAATCCGAAGAGGACAACCTGAACCCAGAAGGTGAAAATAACATGATGTACCTAAAGACATAAGATGTGGAGGAATATCTCTCCCCTTAATGAGAATTATACTTATGCCCCAGTAACGTCTGTCTGGGGGTGAAGTTGCTTACAGCCCCTTGATGTAAATAAAGCCTTCCCGCTTTCTGAGGTCTGACTTTGGCCTCATTCTCAGACAATCTCCATCTACACACATCCTCCCCCTTCCCCTGTGACTGCTGCAGACTACTGTTGCTGAGCCTGTCTGCTTTCTTGATATCTAATTCAGAAAGTATAATTTCCCTTTTTCTCCTCTTTCATCTCCTGGCAGCTGCTGCAATCTCCAGCTTGCCTGCCCCATTTTTATTTCTCAAACTCCAGTACAATTGTCTTTCATTTTTCTTCTGTCAGTGCAAGACAAAGCTCTAACCCAAAGGGATAAGATATTGTTTATTCTGGGCCAAATGACGTGATGATGTCCTGGGAACACAGATTCAACTTGCCCTGAATAACATGTTCCAATGTAGATGCTCCAGTGTAGAAGTGGTTATGTGAACGTGTATGGTCTCCAGATAAAAGGAGTTGGAAATCAGGGCATTTTCCAGATTCATTGGTAGGAACAAAAGATGGGTGGGTTCTATAGCAAAGGAGAAACTCTACTTTAGGTATTGGATGTTATCTGATAACATGCTTAGTTTTGGGGTTGCTGGAAACCAGTGGTTTGTTAAGTTTATATATTCCAAAGGTTTTGCCTGATAGCTGCAAGGATATAGGTCAGACATAGAGGTGGGCATGAGTGCCTAATAAGGGGTTAAAGACAGGGTAAGATAATGTCTGCAGCATTCCAACTCTCCATAATGAGGACATTTTAATCAATCTGCTTTGTAGAATCTTTTTACATAAGTATGGCCTCCCCCCTACCAGGGGCAGGAGACCTTCATTTAATGCTTATGAATGGTTTTCAATTCTTTATAAGACTATGAACCTGCTAAAGGGATCCTGTGTCTCCTGGTGACACGTGGTACTTCAAAATTGGTGTTGTCTCTTCAAAATTGTTCAGGTTATTCTGAGCTCTTCCATTTTCATATACAATTTAAAAATGAATTTTAAAATGTCTTGTTTGTCCTGGCTCATGGTGCACATTGATAATCCCAGCTCTTAGGAGGCAGAGACAGGAGGATTGCTGCAAGTTTGAGACCAGCTTGGTCTCCATAGTAAATTTTAAGTCAGTTGGGGCTACATAGCAAAGCCTTGTTTCAAAAACTGTCATTAACAACAGAATCACAGCTTGTCAGTTTCTCAAAAACGACAAACTTGCTGGTTTTTTTTTTTGTTTGTTTGTTTTTGTTTTTGGAGACAGGGTGTAGACGAATTTCTAAATGGTCTTATTAAATAAAAACATGGAGCCAGAAATTTGGGTGAAAGCCTTAGAGATCAGGGAAACAGGGAAAGCCACCAGCCAACCTCACCAACTCAGCCGCTTCCACAGAGAGCGACTTCCTGTCTACCCAGGCTTAGATGCCTTGCTGTTCTGCCCTCTCATTGGCTCTTATCCCAGCTACCTCCTTCTTCACTCAGCTCTGTCACTGTCTGTCTGTACAGACCTCCAGGTCTCTATGGTTGGTACTGGGATAAGGTGTGTGCCACCACCTTGGCTCTGTTCCCTAGTGTGGCCTTGAACACACAGAGACCCTGCCTGCTAAGAGATTAAGGGCGTATGCTGCCTGACTTCTTTGTTTACTTAAGATGGCTGGCCTTTTCCTCCTGATCTCCAGGCAAGCTTTATTTATTAAAGTACAAATAAAATATCACCACATTTCAGCACAAATAAAATATCACAACAGGTTTCTCTGTATAGCCCTAGCTGTTCTGGAACTCACTCTGTAGACCACTCTGGCCTCGAACTCAGAGATCTGTCTACTTCTGCTTCCTGAATGCTGGGATTAAAGGAGTGCACCCCCACTGCCTGCTGTTTCTTAAATTTTCTAAAAAATATTTATTCCATGTGTATGAATATTTTGTCTTCATGTGTGTATGTGTATCATGGCATACCTGGTGTCCATGGAGATCTTTTCTGATTGAATGTCCTGATGTTATGAGTGAATGCTAGAAACTATATCCTCTGCAAAAGCAGCACATGCTTGTAATCTCTGAATCATCTCTCTAGCTCCCATTCCTGATTTTTAGAAAAGATTGTCAGGGGTTAGATGTATAGATCTGTGGTAGAGCACTTATCTAGCATGTGCAAGGCTCTGGGTCCAAGCCCCATTCCTACAGAAAGAAAAAGAGGCTCATGGGGCCCGTGAAAGCTTGCATAGGATGAAATGAAGCCCTGGGTTGAATGCCCTGCACAACAAAACTACTGAATCAATTTATCCTCTTCTCATACTGTTACAAGCCTTTGATCTGAGTTTAATCCTCAGAACCCACATAAAAGTAGGAAGAGAGAACAACTTCATGAATTGTCATCTAACCTCCGTTTGTACACCAAGGCACAGGCCTGCATAGGCACGGACCTATTCATCAGTCAGTAGTTGATTAAGTTTGGGTTTCTGAGTTGGTGTGAACCAGTATTCAATTCCTAGGCTTTTATCGTTCTGGTAAATTATTTTTTTTAGATTGTTAAGTTTCAGTGAGTTTTAGGCTGTTGTTCATAGATGTTAGTTTATAGTTTTTTAAATGTACTTTGTCTGATACTAGAATGATGTTGACTCCATGAGTGGGATATGTTCTATTTTTCTGAATTTGTATCAGGTTGAAAGTACTTTGTCCTTAAATCGTTGAAGCCATCTGGGTGTGGCATTTTTTTAAGTTAAAAAAAACTTTATATTTTAAGAAAATAATTGACTCATATGCAGTTATAATAAATAATAGAACATTTGGGGCTAGAGAGATGGCTCAGTGGTTGAGGGTGCTGGCTGCTCTTTCAGAGGACGCAGGTTTGATTCCCTGTACCCACATGGTGGCTCAAACCATCTCTAGCAACAGTTTGAGGGGATCTGATGCCCTCTTCTAGCCTCTCCTGGCACCAACACACAAGTGGTGCACAGACGTACATGCAGCCAAAACACTCATTCATATACATAAAAAATGTAAAAGTTAAAAGAAATAACAGAAAGCTGTGTACCATATACTCTTCAACCAGTACCCCAGTGGTAACTTCTTTTGAAATATAATAACCAGGAAACTGACAGAATTCATATTCCTTATTCAGATTTTTGTAATGTTAAATGGATTCATTTATATGTGTGCATTTAGTTTCATGCAGTGTAGTCTAATATTTATTTTGGTAAGTATTAATATTAATTAATGATATTAATATTTATCATTAATAATTATAAATTATAATTAATAATGATCAGTATTAATGTTAATTTTACTTCACTAATGGATTAAGTGTGGTTAAAATATAAAATTCCAACCTAAGTATCTTTTGTGCTGCTCTTTCTCTACCCTTCCTTCACCACTGTAACCCGACAGCTACAATTCGGTTTTCCACACGTACAGTTTTGTCACTTCCCGGATGTCACATATTGGTTACTGTGGCAAATGGAAGAATAAAGCAGCAGGATCCTTTAAGCTCACACGTTTGAGAGCAACCGAGGCAAATAAGGATACACATCTCAGAGAAAGAAGAATGTTAATATAGATATTTATGTGTGTCACCTTATAAATGATAACATTTAGCATTTTCAGATAAGTTTTTCACTTGGCATAATTGTCTTGAAATGCATCTATATTGTATATATTAATAATTTATTCCTTTTTATTGTTGAGTTGTGATCCATAGTATGGATGTTTATCCATTCATCTGTTTTTAGGATCATTTCTTCTTCCTCCTCCTCTTCCTCCTCCTCCTCCTCCTCTTTTTTTTTTTTTTTTTTTTTTTTTTTTTTAGTTTGAGACAGGATTTCTCCGTGTAACAGTCCTGGCTGCCCTGGAACTTGCTTTGTAGAACAGGCTGGCCTCACAGAGATCTGCCTGCCTCTGCCTCCCAAGTTCTGGGATTAAAGGCATGCGCCACCACCTCCCCACTGTTGGGCTAATTTGGGGTTACAAATAAAGCTGTTGTTAAGATCTGTGTACAGATTTTTATATGAATATAAATTTACGATTGGCCTATGTGGTAAGCATATTGATTAATTTTTTAAGAAGTTGCCATGTTCCTTTCCAGTGACATTTAACATTCCCATCAGCCACATATTGGTGATGTAGTTTCTTTATATCCTCTACAGTATTTGATGATATTACTGTTTTAACCTTTTTGATAGGTATGTAATGATGTCACTGTTGTTGGTTTTAATTGGTATTTCCCTAGTGGCTCATAAAATTGTATATATTTTCATATACATATTTGCCATCACTGTATTTTTTAGTGAAGTGTTTAAGTATATTTCCCTTATTTTCTAGTTGGATTACTATTTTTTTCAAATATTGAGCCACTCCCTCCCCCCCAAAAAAAATTTCACAGGTTTATTTATAGTTGTTACAAAGTTGAACTGTTAAAACTTATTCACTGAAATATGCTGATTTCCATTAATGCTTTATATTTCACATTTATATTAAAAATTCACATACAAATGAAAATGGAGAAGTTGCTAATAAATGATCTCTCTTCCCCATTTTTTCCACTCACAGTCAAATATCTAGGTATTTTTTACCCTCTGGGGTTCATAGGGTTATGAGCTGATGTTCATACTCATAACAGGAAGAAAAGAAAAAGAAATCTGTAATATTTTCCATCACAGTGGGTTTTTTTCTCCTAAAGAGTATTTTGCCAATATGTATGTATGTATGTGCGTTGTGTGCATGCCTGGTGCCTCTGGAGGCCAGGAAAGGGAGCTGGATACTCTGAAACTAGAGTTGTAGTTGGCTGTAAGCTACCCTGTAGGTGCTAGGAACCAAACCTGGGCCCTCTGGAAGAACAAGAGATCTTAATGACTGAGCCATCTCTCCAGCCTGAGTGGATTCTGTTTTTAAAATAGTTGGCCAGGCATGGTGGCACACACTTTTTTTAATCTCAGCACTTAGTAGGCAGAGGCAGGAGGATCTCTGTCAGTTTGAGGCCAGCTTGGTACACATAGTCAGAGCGACACAGTGAGACCCTGTCTCAAAAAAAAAAACAGTATGTGTGTGGTGTGTACATGTGCAATTGCATGTGTACAGAAATCAAAGGACAGTTTTCAGCAGTCAGTTCTTGCCTTTGCCTGTTAGGTTCCAGGGATTGAACTCAGGCTTTTAATCTTGACACCTAGTGCCTTTACCAGTAGAGCTGTGTCCCAACCCCCACAGTCGATTCTCAAGAACATTCTCGATATATGCAATGTGCTAGATGAGATCTTAATCACATTTGGCTTGACTAGCAGGACAAGTTGGTGACTTTAGAAAGGCTAGCCAGATAGGCCTCATTTACTTCCTGCGAAGCACTAGTGGTGGTGGGCTGGAAGTGCAGTTGTGTTTTGAAGTCATGGGCAATTAATTACCCCAGAGCTGGAAGTTGAGTGGACTTAGGAACTCCCGATAGCATCCAGTTTCACAGAATGCTGTCTGGGGCCTGAACTGGTGAGGTTTGCTGACTCCGCTGTAGAGAGCAGTTGTTCTCTGGTGCTCGTCTCTGGTGGCTCTGCTTTGTGCAAGCCATGGTACAAACCTTCCTTTCCTGTCTTCTTTTGGAGCAAGAGCCAGGGCTGCCCATAGTGTTAGAAGAGAACAGCAACACTGAGGTTGAGTTTTTAGAATTCCTTATGTATTTGAGATACTGGGCCTTGGGTACATACAACTTCCTTTTCTTTTCTTTTTCTTTTTTTTTTTTTTCCGTTTGTCACATATTTTTTATTGTCGTAGGGGCTTTTGTGGAGCAAAGGTTTTTAACTTTGGGATTTCCAGTTTATCATTGTTTTTCCTTTCATGGATTGTGCTTTGGCATTATGTCACAAAGGACTCATCACTGTTAGTGATCCTAAAGTTTTGTGGTTTTTTTTTTTTTTTACTATGAGTTTTCCCTAAAATTTTACAATTTTGTACTTAAGTTTTCATCAAGTTAATTTTTGCATGAGGTCTAAAGTTTAGTTCAGAATTAATTTTGTGCTATGGGTATCTACTTACTTAAATAATTGAAAAGGTCGTTTTTCTTCATGGAATGTATCTAATTCTGATGTTTGGGCTTTGTTTGTCCTGTCCCTTTGAGAATAGAATACTGTCTTGTTTCTGTAGTTACACAGTGTACTTTACCATCAGGATTTAGTAATTTCTCCTTTCTTCAAAATCATTTGTTAAAGCTTTCTAGGTTTTAGGCCTTTCCATGTGACTTTTAGAATACGCTCATCCATGTGTCAAATGCATTGCTGGAATTTTGACAATTGTTGGACTTTAAGATGAATTTGCAACTGGGCGGTAGTGGCGCACGCCTTTAATCCCAGCACTCGGGAGGCAGAGCCAGGAGGATCTCTGTGAGTTCGAGGCCAGCCTGGGCTACCGAGTGAGATCCAGGACAGGCACAAAGCTACACAGAGAAACCCTGTCTTGAAAAACCAAAAAAAAGATGAATTTTCGAAGAACTGATACCTTTATTATCCTGAGTCTTCTACTCCATGAATATGATGTGTTGCTCCATTTATGTAGGACTTTGATATTCTTTATCACCATTTTGTAATTATTAAGTTATAGATCTTGTTATGGGCGTTTCTAAAATGTTATGCATGGAAGTTTAGTTTTTTGTGGTACAGTGGTGAATAGACTCGTGTTTACATTCAGTTTTCCCACGCTCACAGTTCCTAAATGAAAGTGTGGTTACATAGCAGTGTGTAGCGGCTCCGGTGTATATCCTCACACTTGGGAAGCAGACAAGGAGGATCAGGGGTTTAAGGTTATTCTTGGCTATGGAGAGAGTTCAAAGCCAGTCTGGGCTACAGGAAACCCTGCCTCCAACAAGAGTCATCCAGGCAAACAGCATTAGCAAAATAACTGCTTTTGTTGATCTGTACACTGGGACTTTGCTCAACTCACATCTTAGTAGTTCAAGGAATTTTAAAAATATTTCTCAAGATTTTGTTTGCAGATATTATCCTTTTCCTATAGGAAAGTTTTTTCCCTATACAACCTGATTTTTTAATTTTTTTTTCTTGTGGGTTGGAGAGATGGCTCAGCAGTTAATATCACAGAAGACGTGGATTCAGTTCCCAGCACCGGCATGGCAGCTCATAACCATCTGTAACCCTAGTCCTAGTGGGTCCAACACCATCTTCTGGCTTACTCAAGCACTGTACAGACACACATGTAGGCAGAACACCCATACACATTAAAGAAAAGTCAAAAAATTAGAAGGTTTTTTCTTACATTGTTGCATAGGCTAGAACTTGTAGTACTGTCTTTAATAGTAGTGCTAAAAGTGAACATCCTTCTTTCATTTCTGATTTTAGGTAGAAAGCACTAGTGCTTTACTATTAAATATAGTGTAATGTACAGTGTTTTCTTATTGTCTGATTGTTTTCATAGGCATTCTTCATTAGGTTGAAAACTTCTGTCCATGCCAGGCTTACTGAGTGTTTAATGTGGATGGGTTCAATCACGGAAACAGAATCACTGGTGTCCTGGCTTGCTTTTGATGCTGTGATAACACACCGAAACCAGTTTGGAGAGGAAAGGGCTTATTTGGCTTATGTCACTGCTCTGGAGGAAGTGGGACCTGAGAGAATGAAGTCAATAAATGAGATGGACTAAAGTCTGGTGCAATAGCCAGCTTTATTCAGACCTTCAGACGGTTTATACTCTGAAGGTTAAGAAAGGTCACCTGAGTAAAATTCTCCTGAGTTTAAATTGTATACAATCACAAGGACAAGCCACACATGGCAAAAACATGTGTTTCCATAGAGGCATATAAAGGATAGCTTAAACATGTTATTGAATGCCAACAGCAAGCAATAATGATTAATCTGCAGTAAACTCATGCTATCTGATATACCTGAGGGGGCACAAGAACATATTCCAAGAACAATTCCATGTTTTGAAGAAACTGAAGTCACAAGACTCTTGTCTGTAACACAAAACTTAAAAGGTCTTATTAATGAAAAACCCGGAGCCAGGTATTGGGGTAAATGCTGAAAGATCAGAGAGACAGAACAAGCCACAGCCAACCTCACCTTGCCAACTTCTCAGCTGATCCTTTTTCCTCAGACTGAAAGCCTCTGAGTTCTCACCCCTGAGAGTTTCAGTTGAATTGCTTGAAAGTTTCTAGTTCCTGGTCCTCACACCTTACATAACTTCCTGCTTCCTGCATCACTTCCTGGGATTAAAGGCATATGTCCTTCCTAAACAAAGACATGAGATCTCAAGTGCTGGGATTAAAGGTGTGTGCCACCAAGCCTGGCTTTGTTCCTAGTGTGGCCTTGAACTCACAGAGATCCAGATGGATCTCTGCCTCCCAAGTGATAGGATTAGGGTGTGTGTGCCACCACTGTCTGGTCTCTGTGTCTAATCTAGTGGCTGTTCTGTTCTCTGGTCCCCAGATAAGTTTTATTTGTTAGAACAAAAATAAAATATTACTACACTTGTCTTGTTTTCTTGGAGTGTTCTCACAAGCATTCAGAATTCTCCTCACACAAATCCATTCCTAGACTGTGTTCCCACAGGTTTATAGGTTGTAGTCTGTCATCAAGAGAAGCCAGGAAGGAACTGAAGCAGGCTATGGAGAAATGCCTTCACTTGCTTCAGGGTGGCTGGATCAGCTGGCTTTCTTATACAGCCCGAGCCACCTGCCCAGGGTTTCTTCACCTGCAGTGAGTTGGGCTCTCCTACATCAATCATTAGTCAAGAAAATGCTCCGTAGACATGCCCACAGGCCAGTCTGAGTGAAGCAGTTCCTAAATTGAGGTTCCTTTCTAGGTGTCTTTGATTTGTGTGGTGACAAAAACTAGCCAGCACAACCAGTTACACATACACATAAAGATGGTGTGTGTGTGTGTGTGTGTGTGTGTGTGTGTGTGTGTGTGTGTGTGTGTGTGTGTCACATCTATACTGTTCCTGCAGCCTTGGGCGCCTCCTGAGTTTTCATTTTACACTCATCAGTGGCAGTCACCTCTTTGTCCTTTGCTGTTCCAGACTTGAAACAGTTTTGTGTTTCATCACTCCTTGAAAAGGTTTACCAAATCCTTAGATCTTTAGTTCTTCTGATTATTGAAAAGATGTCATGAAAGTCAAATGGTTATTTTTCAAGGAGATAGAAATTAGTTGGGACAAATGTTGATAAGGAATCATGGAAAATTTGCTGTGAAGAGATGCTAGCTTCACTGATCTGTGATTTCTTTTTTTTTAAAGCAGGAATATAAAACTGTTGACTCCTGTTCACCATTATTTGTAATAAAATGATCAATATAGTTGGAATAGCATTCTGATACTATGAGGGTTTTTTTTTGTTTTTTTTTTTTTGGTTTTTTTTTTTTTTTTTGGCTTTTGTTGAACTAGTAGCCCAAATATTGAGAAAATTGAGCCTACTAGTAAGGAATAAGTTGGGATTAAGAAAAAGGGTATGTAGGTCAACACTTGACATTATCTAATTTTGTTCACCCATTTATGACAGCAGCTCCTAAATTGCCAGCATCTCTAAATATATGGATATAAATTCATGAGCCATCTTGGCTGTTTCCTGTTTCATATCCTTTTAGCACACATAGTTCAACTTTCTGTAAAGGAATGGCTTACTAAAGGAACCTTTCTATGTCCATTTAAATCTTGCTTAACTCAGTGAAAACTGGGATTTGTCTGAGTGAGAAGTTGGGAGTTACAAAATTTAGTCTTTCAGAAATTACTGAATTTATTTAATTGTGTCGCTATGAATTCTGATGTGGCTTGCCTTTAAATTACCCAAACTCAATGATTGAATTAACTACAGAGTGAACTGTTTAATTTGAAAGGTTATGGCTTCATGAAAATATTGAACTTTTAACATGAAATTAGTTTTTAGGTCACTCATAATGATGGAATCTCATGAACTTGGGTTAACACCAAAGATTTTTGTTTGGGTGAATATTTTCAAAACACCACTCTATAATCCTAGCACTGGAGAGGCGAGGGCAGGGATATTGAAAGTTCAAGGCCAACCTGGGAAACAGAATAAGACCCTGTCTCAAAGGGATGGGGGAGGCACTAGCCCTTAGCTGAATGATTGAGATACGGAAATGGAAAAGATAGAAAAGGATAACCAGTAATAATTCAGCAGACATCAAATGTTGTACAGGATAGGCTTCTTTGTATCGAAAGCCCAAGTCTTTTGTAAGCCCAAGTGAAATAATTAAAAGTTATACAACCATTAAAAATAGGCAATAGGGCTAGAGAGATGGCTCAGAGGTTAAGAGTGTACAGCTCTTGCAGAGGACCCAAGTTCAGATCCCAAACCCGTGCAGGCAGCTTACAACAGCCTGTAACTAAAGCTCCAGGGAGCTCTGACCTCTGTGGGTCCTGTACTCATGTGCACAAATCCACACTCAAACATGCATACACAGAAATTTACAAAAACGTTTAAAAAAAAAAAGCAATGGCTTTATATCCATGGTTCTTCAAAGATATTTTGTGTTATTCTAACAAGTCTATTACTGAGAGAAAATACAGATGACAGAATAGAATGGATCATCATAAATAAATCACAGTGAATAATAAACCATAACTCACTTTGTGCTATGCACTGTGATAGGACTTTGATAAGTGAGTATTCATCTTAATGGCACTTATGCTCCATTAACATACAGTAGGACATCAAAATAGAATTGTAAGAGGAAGCATGGAGTTCAGACAGGCTTGCATAGGAAGCCTCAGTACCAAGGTCATGGTAACAAGTGTCTAATTGTTAGGAGAGGACTCTCCATGAGTTTTCATTTCTCAACACTTTGTGAGTAGAGACACTGAACTACTTTGTTCTGGATGATCTTTTCAGTCATGTAATACAATAAGCACATGTGGGAGATAGCGTAGTTCCTTAGGCTGAGGCCGTTTGGTATTTGTCCAGTGTTAAAAATATAGATCATGTCTCAGTAGTTTTGTACAGGGGCAAACGGTTTTACTTGATTAAAAAGAAATTGAGTACCCTCAGCTCAGTTCTTCAGCTGTGATTTCAACCCATTTATCACATGCACAACATCCACTCAGTCCTCTCTCTCTGAGATGGTGATGGGTCTGGAGCCAAGGAGACCAACATGAACCTACAGCTCATACTGTTTGCGGTGGTGTGTGTGTTGAGTCCTTTCCCTCTGACTTGGGAAGAGCTGGTAGGACCAGGGATGTGGGTCAGTGGTAGAGTGCTTGCTGAGCTCGTGGATTTGATCACTGGCTCTTGAGAGGGGCTGTGAGGAGAAGGAGGGAGGAGAGATTGGCTCTTTGGTGAGTAGGTGTAATTTTTAATAGTGTCCAAATATGAGTTTATTTGGATTTTATATAATTTGGTTTATTAAACTTAAAGCTTATTTTCTGGTGGGTTTTGGTTTCTAAAAGCACACTTTTGTGGGATTTCTAGACAGCAGCAGCAGTTTGTGTCCGTAGTCATACACAAAAGTATCATTCAGGAGGTATTCGTTTAACAGTATCATGCCCAGCTTCCAGCCTTTGGGCACATATTTTCTATGTGAGGGCTCTTGCTGAACAATGCACTTTATTTTCTGTTTTATGACCTACCACCGTTTTGTCTAGATAAGAATGGCTAGAGCTAGGCGTTTAAACTCACACTTTAAATTTTTGGAAAAATGATTTCTAATATTTTAGCATTTAATATTTGTAAATGTATTACATTATTAAATTTGAGCACTTTGTTGCTTTAATTTAATTCAGAAAGACTACCAAACCTACCTTTTTTTCTGTTTCCTACATTTTTATTATTAAAAAAAACTGAAAATAAGATTCAAAACCTAATTATAGGCTGAGACTATAGCTTGGTGGTAGATAGTTTCTTGCCTAAGCACGCATGAGGCACCAGCTTCACCCTCTAGAGTTACAACAAAAGAACAGTGGAGCAGTGTGGTTTACTAAAATACTGAATTTCAGGTAGGATAGTGGTTGTGCACCCCTTTAATCCCAGCATTTGGGAGGCAGAGGCAGGCGGATCTCTGTGAGTTCCAGGACAGCCAGAGCTACACATAGAGAAACCCTGTCTTGAAAAACCACAAACAAAACCCCCAAATCAAACAAACAAAAAACCAGACCTTGAATTTCTTAGTTTTTTATCTTTAAAATCAATTATAATAGCATGATACAGTTATACTATTTTAACAAAACGTTTACATTTATGGAGTCACTCAATTTTATAATATATGTAACATAGCAAACAAAGGAAGAAAACAGAGATGCTTTCCCTACACAACATTTAAAAACATGTCCTTTACTCATGTCACACACCTGTTGCACACTCTTTGGTATTTGTCATACAAAGTTTTAAAAAATGAAAGTCTCATATAGACGTAGTTATTTTCCTTTATAGTTGTGGGCTTTGAAATGAAATACCTGGATATTCTGTTCACCAATGTATAGTGCATTGAAATGGTTACATTAAATACTTTAATATTTAAAAAAACATGAAGAAGCCAGGCGGTGGTGGCGCACGCCTTTAATCCCACCCCCCCAAAAAAAACAAAAAACAAAAACAAAAACAAAACTGGTTTCTTAATTTTTTTTTTTTGTTTTTTTGTTTTTTTTTCGAGACAGGGTTTCTCTGTGTAGCTTTGTGCCTTTCCTGGAACTCACTTCGTAGCCCAGGCTGGCCTCGAACTCACAGAGATCCGCCTGGCTCTGCCTCCCCAGTGCTGGGATTAAAGGCGTGCGCCACCACCGTCCCGGCAAGAAACCAGTTTTTAAATGGCTGGATCCCTTAAACTTGCCAACTCAAGATTCATTTATACTTTTAAAATTATACTTTCTGTAGGTATGCAAGTTTTTTTTTTTTTTTAACAAAACTACATTTCAGTTTAATTTTTAAAACTTTTTTATGTTTCTATTTTCAAACACACTCTATGATTGTTGTAACAGCTGTTCCAATGATATACTTAGTCAAAATAAGTTTTTTGTTTTTTTTTTTTTCTCTTTAAGTTGTAACATGTAGCGCCCTGGCAAGATGACTCTTTTTAGAAACAAGGACAGTTAAGTCAACATTTTAAGAATACCAGTACAAATAGATACTTAGAGCATCACAGAAAACAAAAATGCATGGGACAGGTGAAGTGTTTCTAAGTCACTGGTACAGGAATTTGGTCACTTATCTCAAGTAGCTGAAGGACTTCAGCTCAAAGCAAGCCTTTTTTTTTTTTTTTTTTTTTTTTTTAGTTTTTTGAGACAGGGTTTCTCTGTGTAGTTTTGGTGCCTGTTCCAGATCTTGTTCCACAGACCAGGCTGGCCTCGAACTCACAGAGATCTGCTTGGCTCTGCCTACCCTGCCTACCGAGTGCTGAGACTAAAGGCACGCGCCATGCCACCTGGTTCAAGCATGACTTTTTACAGGGATATGCTGTCTTTGAAGCAAAAAAGGAAAAGCTGTTGTTTCTACTCAAATACTTCTAGCCTGTTTTTAGTCAAGTGGATTTTATGTAATTAATCCTTTAACTTAAACATTCTTTCCCTGAAAAAGACATTTTTAAGGTAATTTTGGTCCCATGACGTAATTTTTAAAATAGATGGAATTCTATAGTTAATCCCTCCCCCTATTCTAAATCTTATACACACACGCACATACAAATGTATAAATATTCTCAGGATCATAAAATATTTAATGTTAATAAGACTAAATAATTACTAAATGTTAATACAAGAATACATTTTTAACAGGTCTTTATATCTTTAGCTCTCTGATAATGACATGGAAACTTTTTATTAATTAGGAAAGCTTGGCCTTAGCTTAGGCTTGTTCTGAACTAGCTCTTAAAACTAAAAGTAGCCTGTTCATATTAATCTACATTCTGCCACATGGCTTGTTACCTTTCCTCAGTACTGTATTAACTTCCTCCACATCTGGCTGGCGAATCTCCCATGCCTCAGATTCTTTCCCAGAATTTCTATCTCTCTGCGCAAGTCCTGCCTATTTTCTCCTGCCTAGCTATTGGCTGTTCAGCTCTTTATTAAGTCAATCAGAAGGTGCCCTAGGCAGGCAAGGAAGCACAGAGAAACATCTTCACACAGTGTAATGAAAAGATTATCCCAACATACATTAATATATATGTATAATTTTATGTTTATAAAAAGTTTTTTATAGCAGCATTTATATCACACATGAAATGTGACCAAGTGACATTGCACAGGGACTCTGCAGTTCAGCCTAACTATAGTCTGAGAATATAGCTCACTGGTAGAGACTCTTGCCTGCATGCATGGGACCCTGAGGTGCAATCCATAAGACTGGCAGGGCAGGAAAGGGGTGTTATAAAGAACAATGGAGCGATGTGGTTTATTAAACTACGGAATTTCTGTAATCTTAAATAAATGTAGGACCACAGAACAAATCCCTCCTAGGTAACACCCATAATTAATTTTAAGTGTTGTATATTTATCCTATATCTAGCCATCACATAAAAATATGAAGGAACTCAAACAAATTAACTTGAAGATCTTTGAATAGAGAGAAGTGTGACCAGAAGCTTGCCCTTCATGACAGAATGTAGAGCTTAGGATCATTGTGATAACTCATCAGCCTGATTATTCAGTTAATTGCAGCTCTTTGTTATACATTCAGCTTCCACTGCAGCTGCTGAGTAAACATGCTTTCTGGTCTATCTTTGGGAAAGTTGATTCATTTCTTGTTTTTTCAGAAAAGGAGCTTAACCTATTTTTGCAACATTAAACTATTTTGTTCTTAATGGACATTCACGCTGATTTACTTCAAGTTTTTCTACTACATATTTGTTTAAAATATTGGGAACTGGAGAGATGGCTTATCAGTTAGAGCACTGGTTCTTGCAAAGGACCTGCCTTTGTACACAGTGTACATACATACTTGCAGGTAAAAGACGAGTGCACCTCAAATAATACATATATCTTTTTAAAAAATTGGCGCATCTTATTATTACTGTTTGCCACCCTGTTTAAAATTGAAAACTGAACCCCCTCCACCAACTCTCTTTCATCCCCTTTGGCCTTCTTTATTTTCCTGCTTAATTTGTTCATAACTGATATTGTCTCTTATTGAGACCTTTTATTGTCTTTACCCTTGCCCAAGGGAACTCTGTATTCCTAGCTTCTAGAACATTATCTGGGAACAGTGAGTACTGACTATTGGTTAAGTGAACAGATGGAGAAACAAGTATTCACTGTGGTTTAGATACCATGCGGTCTTTTGTAAGTTAGTTATGTTAATGCGGAAATAGACTTTAGAGGGTTAATTTGTCTAGTATTATTCACTTTATAATCGGTAGAGCTGGAATTACAGGTCGAATCATACTGTGACAGGTCTACACTCTTGATTTCAGTGGCGATTCTATGATTTATTGAATTCTTTCTTTTTAAACAGGAAGAAGAGAATTTATCCAAAGATTAAAACTTGAAGCAACCTTAAATGTGCATGATGGCTGTGTAAGTAATGGTTAATTCTTAACAATAAATGGCTTTAATAATGTGTTTAAATATCTGATGAAATGTCCTAATCCTCCAAGAGTGGATTCTAACTGACTTTTAAAAATGGGAAAATAGTAGGTGTGGTGGCACATGCCTTTAATCCCAGCACTCAGGAGGCAGAGGTAGGCAGATCTCTGTGAGTTCGAGGCCAGTCTGGTCTACAGACTAAGTTCCAGGATGGCCAGGGATACACAAAGAAACCCTGTCTTGAAAAATAAGAAAAAAAAAGAAAAGGGAGGGCAGGAAATAAACAGTTCTAATCCTAGTACCTGGGAAGCCAATGCAGGTGAATCTCTTGAGTTCTAGGCCAGCCAGGACTATATAGTGAGACCCTGTCTGGGGGAAAAAAAAAAAAAGAAATAAAGTAGAGGATGTGGGGGAGTTGGTGAGGGAGTAGGGAGAGAATAAAGGTTTTGAATTAAAGCATTCAAGTGTGTTGGTGCGTATTTGTAATCCCAGTACATGTGAGAAGAAGGCCCAAGAATCAGGAATTCAAGAAAATCCTCAACTACATAGTGTTCAAGGCCACCCCGAGCTACATTGAGACCTTACACACACACACACACACACACACACACACACACACACACACACACACATACACGAAAAAAATCAAAACAAAACACAAGTATATTTGACAAAATATTTTTTGAAAATTTCATACAGTATGTTTTGAACATATTCACACACACACACACACACACACACACACACACACACGAAAAAAATCAAAACAAAACACAAGTATATTTGACAAAATATTTTTTGAAAATTTCATACAGTATGTTTTGAACATATTCACACACACACACACACACACACACACACACACACACACACACACACACACACATCTATGCCCTGAAAGCTTATTTTTGAATTTAGAAAAATGTGTGCAAGGTTTTGTTTTGTTGTGTCTCAAGGCCAGATGAGTTTTCTCCTTATGGGGCTTCTATTTCACTCACTTTCCTGAAGTTGCTTTCATGAGAATTCTTACGACTCTCTTACCCCCAGAGCCTGTGCTTTGGTCTTTAGCTGTCATTAGAATTTCTGCATAGTGTTGAAATGCTTTTCTGCTAATACCATATTCTCTTTGTTTTTCTAACAACCTCATTGACTCACTTCATTGTGTCTTCTTAGCTGACTGGTTTACTCCTTTTTTTTTTTTAAGTTTTTCGAAACGGTTTCTCTGTGTAGCTTTGATGCTTGTCCTGGAACTCAATCTGTAGCCCAGGCTGGCCTCATGTTGAGGATGTTAGTGGTTATTTGTTATTGCTGAGGGCTCATTATATGGGTGTACTTTAACTCAACTATTCACCTACTGGTGGGCAGTATTTCTAACTAGAGACTATGAAGTTACCATGAAGCATTTGTGTATAGTTTTTGTTTGTTTTTTATTATTTTTGATAGCTACCTAGGAGTGGAATAAATGAATTGCAAGTGTAGGTACATATTTGTTGCTTTTTTATTTATGTATTTATTTATTTTTGGACAAGTTCTTGATAGGTAGACCTGGCTGGCCTAGATCTTGCTATGTGACCTAGAGTGATCTATGGTTCCTTGGAGATCAGAGGCACTGGATCCCCCTAGAGCTGGGTCTTCTGGAAGAGCAGCAAGTGCTCTTAATGCCGGTTGTTCTTTCCAGCCATATTATTTCCTTTTTGAGGTTCCAAATTTTCTGGCCCGTTATTTACCTTTCTCTAAAAAATTTCTTAACGTTTCTTGGAGTTCTCCCAGAAACAAAATATTCTCAATTCTTGTTTATTGGAGACTGTCTTTATTTAGTCTTTAGTTTTGAAAGGGTGATTTTTTTTTTTTTTTTTTTTTTTTTTTTTGGTTTTTCGAGCAGGGTTTCTCTGTGTAGCTTTGCGCCTTTCCTGGAACTCACTTCGTAGCCCAGGCTGGCCTCGAACTCACAGAGATCCGCCTGGCTCTGCCTCCCGAGTGCTGGGATTAAAGGCGTGCGCCACCACCGCCCGGCGAAAGGGTGATTTTTATGGAGTACAGAATTCTTTGTGCATGTTTTATTTTCCCTCAACACTTTATATCATTCTACATTTCTTATTTATGTTATTTCTGTGAAGTCAGGTGACATTATTATCTTTTCCTCTATGGATAAGGTACCTCTTCTCTTCTAGCTTTTTTTCAGGATTGTTTCTTTATCTTTGATTTTCTTTATCTGGAAGGATACTCAAGTTATTTTTGATGTAAGAAACACAGTTCTCACCTCAAAACCCCAAGAGAGAGTTTATTTTAGAGCCAGATGTGAATGATGGTGGTTGAGGGACAGAGATTTAAGCAGCCCTAAATACCATGTTAAACACAGTAACAGTTTCTGAAAATTTTATAGTAACAGAACAAAGATATTTGTAAGTCAAGACACTTTAAAAAATACATCAGTGGAAGAATCAGGTAGACAGACTCAGCAAAGTGGGGAAAGCGCTGTCTCAGATGCTGTCTACAGGTTTAGGTGTTATCTGATAATTCGTAGTTTGGGGCTTGGCGGAAGCTAGTGGTCTGCTAAGTTAATACGTTCCAAAAGGGTTCACCTGATAGTCACAAGGATGCTAGGTCAGACACAGGTGAGCAAGAAGGGGAGCTGAGGATAGCCCAAGATAAATTGTAATTTATCAGCCTGGAACCTGTAGCATTCCAGCCTCTCCATACCACTTAGTTCTTATTAGTTAATCAGCCTTGTGTGGCCTCTTCCCAGGACTTAATTCACATACTTGAAGTTCTGTAGTTACTTGCTCTCCTCCATTTCCTCTGAGCACCCTGAATCTGTCTGTAGTTTGCGGATATTATTTTGAGGACATTACTGTTTCAAGTGTTTCTGCCCTTTCTTACTTTAGTCCTTTGGTATTCCCATAAACATGGATTATTTACTTTTTGTGTTTGTATCACAGTCCTTAGATATTCCAGTGGCTTTCCCCTCCCTCACTCTTGGACTTCGTTCTCTTGTAGGTTTTTTTTCTTTTTTCTTTTTCTTTTTCTTTTTCTTTTTCTTTTTCTTTTTCTTTTTCCTTTTCCTTTTCTTTTTCTTCTCTCTCTCTCTCTCTCTCTCTCTCTCTCTCTCTCTCTCTCTCTCTTTCTTATTTGAGCGAGGGTTTCTTTGTGTAGTTTTTGAGCCTGTCCTGGATCTCGCTCTGTAGCCCAGGCTGGCCTCAAATTCACAGAGATCCACCTGCCTCTGCCTTCCAAATGCTAGGATTAAAGGCATGCGCCACCACCACCTGGCTTTTCTTTGTAGTTTTTAAGGTTTCTATGTATCAATCATTGAGGGCAGAGAGTTTCCTCAACTATGTCCAGCATGCTAACAAGCCTATCAAAGCCATTCTTCATTCCTATTAAACTGTTATTGACTCTAGCATTGCTTTACTGTTCTCTTTTAGAATCCCCTCTCTACTTTAGATCACCTGTTCTCTTGTGTTGTCTGCTTTATTAATGCCTTTATCATGTTGTAATTCAAATTTTCCTACCTAGCCACGGTTTCCTGCGGAGGTTTCCATTCCTTTGCTCAAGTCAGGACTGCCTGGTGTCTAGACATAGTGGTAGTAGTTTGTCTGGAGGATCCAAGAACAGTGGTTGACTTCTGCAGTTTCTTGAGCCTTTTAGGTCGTAACAGTGGTTTCCAGGACTCTGGTATGTGAATCAAGGACTGAAGTCGGATTTTCAGTCTGTGAAGTTTCCCTCATAGACAGTAGCTTTATTAGAGCTGTAAGTTTTGTAACACAGGTAAGTGAAAGATGGTTCACTCCTTTTTATGTCCAATTTACTTATGTTTCTTTTTTCTTTTCTTTTTAGGTTAATACAATCTGTTGGAATGACACTGGAGAATATATTTTATCTGGCTCTGATGACACCAAACTCGTTATTAGTAATCCGTACAGCAGAAAGGTGAAGTGCTTAAATGTGTATAATTTGATGATCAAAAAGAAGCTAGGAATGAGGAGATTGTAATCACAGGAGAGGCATTTGTATTAGAATATCCTCTTTATTAACGTTAATTGTGTAATTTAGACATTGTTATATGTTGGTACTGCAGTTTCCTTTGGAATATGTAAGATTTTTGTTTGTTTGTTTGTTTGTTTTTTTGAGACAGGGTCTTTCTATGTAGCTCTGGCTGGCCTGGAACTCACTATGTAGACCAGGCTGGCCTCAAACTCACAGAGCTCCTCCTGCCTCTGCCTCCTGAGTGTTGGGATTAAAGGTGTGCGCCACTATGCCCTGCTGGAATATTTAAGTTTTCACTTTATCCAAGTGGTTAATAGACAAATGATATCTCAGTAACATTGTTTGAACAAAAGAGGACATTGTGTTTTTTTTCTTTTCACTAACATTAAGGTGTTTGAGTGAGTTAATTGGCTTACTGTTGTTATTTATTTGTAGCATATTAGAAATAACTTTTTGAGGCCAGGTGCACGCCTTTAATCCCAGCACTCAGGAGGCAGAGCCAGGAGGATCTCTGTGAGTTTGAGGCCAACCTGGTCTACAGAGCGAGATCCAGGACAGGCACCAAAACTACACAGATAACCCGTCTCAAAAAACAAAACAAAACAAAAAAGGAATAACCTTTTGATAGCACAAACCTGCAATCCTAGCATCCAAAAGGTAGAGGCAGAAGGATCTAAAATTTATGACTAATCTAGGTTACAGTATCAAGACTGCCTCTAGGGGCTGGAGACATGGCTCAGTGGTTAAGAGCATTGGCAACTCTTCCAAAGGTCCTGATCTGATGCCCTCTTCTCTCATGCAGATAGAGCAGCAATAACTCTGCTCCCCATGGACTCACAGAATAGTTCAGTTTTTACTATTTGTGAAGCAAAGCACTCTCCAAATTCAAAGTTTTTTCATGTTTAAGAGCACTTCAGGCCGGGCGGTGGTGGCGCACACCTTTAATCCCAGCACTTGGGAGGCAGAGGCAGGCGGATCTCTGTGAGTTCGAGGCCAGCCTGTCTCCAAAGTGAGTTCCAGGAAGGCACAAAGCTACACAGAGAAACCCTGTCTCGAAAAACCAAAAAAAAAAAAAAAAAAAAAAAAGAGCACTTCAAAGGGCAAATATTCACAACAGAATTAATAGCATTCATTACTTAATTTGGATTACTCCAAAAGAGGCGGTAAAGGTTTGTTCAAACTTGTATATCATAACATTCTATTTCACAACTTAGGAGCATCTCAAGTGTTTTAATTTTAATTTTTACAAGAAATATCAGAATTATTAAAGGAATTTTTTTTTTTTTTTTGGTTTTTTCGAGCAGGGTTTCTCTGTGTAGCTTTGCGCCTTTCCTGGAGCTCACTTGGTAGCCCAGGCTGGCCTCGAACTCACAAAGATCCGCCTGCCTCTGCCTCCCGAGTGCTGGGATTAAAGGCGTGCGCCACCACGCCCGGCTTTTTTTTTTTTTTTTTTTTTTTTTGGTTTTTCGAGACAGGGTTTCTCTGTGTAGCTTTGCGCCTTTCCTGGAGCTCACTTGGTAGCCCAGGCTGGCCTCGAACTCACAGAGATCCGCCTGACTCTGCCTCCCAAGTGCTGGGATTAAAGGCGTGCGCCACCAACGCCCGGCTAAGGAATTTTTAATAATTAAAATTTTTGTAGATGATAATGATTATACACTATTGAGCTTCTCAGCATATTTAATATATTTAGTTATACCATTAATTTTATATTAAGAGATAAAACTTAAATTTTATAGATTATTTTATGTGTGTGAATGTTTTGGCTTGCATGCATGATTGTGCTCCTCTTGCATACTTGTTGTCCATAGAGGTCAGAAGGTGTTGGATTCCCTGGAACTGGAGTTAAAGATGGTTGTGAACCACCGAGTGGGTTCTGGGGACTGAGCATGGGTACTCTGCAGGAACAGAAGTGATCTTAACTTCTGAGCCATCTCTCTAGCCCCAGGATACAGCTTTTTAAAATAATAGTTTTTTGTTTGTTTGTTTTCTGTTTTTTATTTTATTCTTTTATTTATTCTCTTTTTGTTTTGTTTTTAGACCAAGTCTCACTGTGTAGCACTGACTGGCCTGGAACTCGCTGTGTAGACCAGGCTGGTTTGGAACTCACAGAGCTCCACCTGCCTCTGCTTCCCCTATGTTGGGATAAAAGGTGTGCCCACCACTTCCAGCTAAAAGTAAGTTTATCAGACTGGCACTAGGGAGGTAGAGGCAGGTGGATCTCTGAGTCCTAGGCCAACCTGGTCTACAGAGTGAGTTCCAGGACAGCCAGGGCTATACACAGAGAAACCCTGTCTCAAAAAATGAAAAGAAAAAAAAAAGTAAGTTTATCATGTAGTTTATGAAGTAAATACTACCAGTTTCTATCTTTTGACTCCCAAAATATTGTGAACTTTTAAATTATGTTTTATTTTTCTTTTTCCATTTTTTTTCTGTGTGGGGTGAGGGGTATTGGTGTGCATATTTGTATATGTATATTTTTGTATGTATATGGGTGCATATGTATGTAGGCATACATGCATGTGTGCATGTATACATGAGGAGGCCTGATGTTGGCATTAGGAGTCATCCTCGATCACTCTTAACTTTTTACATTGGGGCAGGATCTCTCAGTCAAGCCATAGCTGAGGTTATGGCTAGCCTGTTTGCTTTGTGGTTCCCTGGCTCTGCCTTCCAAGGCTGAAATTACAGATGGGCTGTTTGCACACTTGACATTCACGTGGTTTCTGGGGAATCCAGGTTCTGGTTTTCAAACTTGTGTGGCTTTAACCCTGAGCCATTGCTGTAGCCTTATGTTCTATTTTTTTATCTTTCTTTTTTTTTTTTTTAATTATTTTATGTGTATAGATATTTTGCACACAAATATATCTTTGTATCACATATGTTCCTGGGCCTTGCAAGGCCAAAAGAGGGCATTGGATCCCTTGGAACTTCAAGTTACAGAGTTATGAGCTGTAGTGTGTGTGCAGGGAATTGAACTCTGATCTCTGGAAGAGCAATAAGTGTTCTTAATCTCTGAGCCATCTCTCCAGCCCTCACTCCTTTTAAAAATACTTATTTTTATTTTATGTGTGTGAGTGGTTTACCTTCATGTATGTATGTGTGCTACGTGCATGCTAGGTGTAGGAGGCCAGAAGCGAGCAGCAGACCTCAGGGAACTGTATAGTTCCTGATGGTTGTTAGCTGCCCTCTGGGTGCTGGGAGCCAAACTGGGTCCTCTGCGGAAGTGGCAAGCACCTTCACGCCGGCCTTCGATTTTTTAAGGACCTTGCCCCACCTTTGAAACACTGTGTAACCCAGACTATCCTCAAACTCACAGTAATCCACCTGCCTCAGTGTACCAGCAGACTGAATTAAAGGTGTGGTCTATTCTACTTGGCTCTAGTCCTAGTTTTCTGCATTTGTCATTACCCAGATGACTCAGATGATTAACTTTAAAGGAAGAAGGGTTTGTTTCGGCCTGTGGCTTTGGAGGTTTCAGCTCATGGTTCATTGGCTCCGTTGCTTTGGGTTTACGATTGGGAAGCATATCACAGCAGGAGTTTGTGATAGTCACACCACTGGCCTCTCTGGCAGGAAGTAAAGAGGAAGAAGATCCACACTAGGATCTTACAGTGCTTTGCGGGTGTATACTCCCAGTGACCTCCCAGAGTTTCCACTTCCTCCTAAGTATTTCTACCCCTGGGGCCAGTCCTTTAAATAAATGGGCTACCACTCCCCACCCCAACCTCCCACCCCCAGCATCAGCATATTTAAGATCTAGACTATAGTGAATTTTTTCTGCAACTAACTTTAAAGCCTTTAAAGCAGTTTGTGAATTTGCAGTTTTAATTTTTATTCACTATATTATAATCTATCCCTGATACTGGGGTTTGTGGTTGTTTTGTGTGTTGAGACAGGGTCTTGCTGTGTAGCACAGGCTGGCCTGGAATTGGCTCTGTAGCTAGCCTGAGTTTGAGCTCCCACTTCTGCCTCTGTTGCCCAGGAGCTGAGATCGGGGGTTTGCATCGATTCTGTGCTGTGGGTGTTATTCTTTGTGGTACTTGTTGAACATTTGCTCATGAGACATAAGCCAACTTCAGCACTGCATTGCCAGTTTCCCTTTTTGTTTTTTAAAGGCACAACAGAAACTTCTGTTCACCATATAGATACATCAGTTCATTAAGCTAGTCTTGTATTTTACTACTGTAAGTAATAAGTCAGTCATCTCACGGATTATTTCTTTTATTGCTAGAGGTATCGCTTTGGGATAAGTTCTTAGAAATAAACTTCCCTGGGCGTAGGGTTGACATGTAAATGGTTTTGTGCATTTTTGATGAACTCTTGGACTTTGCTCTCATTTAGCTCACTCACAGGCCTGCTTTGAGAGGCTGATGTCATGCTTCTGTGTTGAACAAGAATTGGTTGTCTCGGTACAATTTCAGCTCCTTTATGAATAAAATTGAGCATTTTTTTCGTAATTTTAAGGATTGTCTTTTTATCTTTGGACTGTCTATTCAGGGTTTTTTGTTTTGTTTTTTAGGTCTTGGTTATTTTTCCTCTCAATTTTTAAGTACTAAGGAAAATCAGTTCTAAATCTGCAATGTATATTGCAAATATTAAGTACTGATATTAACCTTTACTTCTGTCACAGTAAGGAATTGGATGTTGGAACTTCTGCTGTATGCTCATTGTACCATTTTATTAATTCAATTTTTAGCCATTTTGATTCTTTGTCTTGAAAGAAAATGAATTAATCACCTAGTACATAATGTTTCAAAAGTCAGTCAAAATAGTTCTTTCTTAGTTATTAAGAATTTATGACTGAGAGAGAGATAAATGATTTACATAAGGAGAAATGTGCTGAAGTTGCTTTTCAGGGAATCACTCCAAGTGGTGATAATTTTGAACAAAAGAAAATTCGTGAGATTCTGACGCTTTTATAATTAGTTTGGAATCAAACACTAACCTTTCGTTGAGGATGTTAATGAGAATTTATTACCAGTTGTGATTATATTAAACATGAAAGTTTCTCACTAGGAAAAGAAATTACTTGCTATGAACTACATTTTTTGTATGTTTTAGGTTTTGACAACGATCCGTTCAGGGCATCGAGCAAATATATTTAGTGCAAAGTTTTTGCCCTGCACAGATGATAAGCAGATTGTGTCTTGCTCTGGAGATGGAGTCATATTCTATACTAATATCGAGCAAGATGCGGAAACCAACAGACAGTGCCAATTTACGTGCCATTATGGAACTACTTATGAGGTACAGTGCTGGGATTGCATGTGTAAATGTGTGCTTCTGTGTACGTGTATAGATGTGTCTGCATTTGTTTACACACGCATCTACATTTTTTGGTATAGAAATTATTGGAAGATTGTATTTCACCAAAGCACTTCTGAAAATTTATCATGGTAGATTTTGTGCATAAAGTTATAAAAGTAAGAATCAAATATTGGTATTGTAAGATGAATTTGCAATTGCTTAAACAACCATGTCTTAAACAGGTACTAGTCCCCCCTTGTGTATTTATTTCTTTATTTTTAAATTAATTTTAAGTTAGCATACAAAGATAATGTGTTTTATTGTGGCAGACCTTTAAAGATGCTCCTATTGCTTTACTACATGGTTTTGTAGTAGGTTTTGTCCTCTGAAATGCACTGCCTTACAGAGATTGGTTTCTGTCTTCCTCTCTGTGTAAGCTTATTTTGTGTTGCAGTAACACAATAAAATGAAAAAACTTTTTTGGCATAGGATCTCACTATGTAGCTCTTACAGGCATGAAACTTACTTTGTAGACCAGGCTGGCCCTGAACTCACAGAAATCCATCTGCTTCTGTCTCCCAGGTGCTATGATTAAAGGTGTTTAGTTTTTCTGGGGCTGATTTTTGTAAATTTTGTATTGCTTTTTGTCTTGGTTAGGGTTTCTATTGCTGTGAAGAGACACCATGACCATGGCAACTTTTTATAAAAGAAAACATTAATTGGGGTGGGATGGCTTGCTTACAGTTCATAGGTTCTATCCATTATCATCATGGTGGGCAGCATAGCGGTGTGCAGGCAGACATGGTGCTGAAGAAGTAGCTGAGAGCCCTATATCTTGCAGGCAACAGGAAGTCAACTGAGACACTGGGCATTATCCCTAGCATAGGAAACTTCAAAGCCCACTGCCACAGTGACACACTTCCTCCAGCAAGGCCATACCCACTCCAACAAGGTCACACCTCCTAATAGCTCTATGAGCTTGTGGGCGACAATTACATTCAAACTACCATGTTTCACTCCCTGGCCCCCATAAACTTTTTAACAATATTATAATACAAAATGCATTTCGTCCAACTTCAAAAGTCCCCATAGTCTTATCACAATCTCAACAATGTTTAAAAGTCCAGAGTTCAAAGTCTCTTCTGCGATTCATGCAATCTATTAACTATAATCACCTGTAAAATCAAAATAAAAAAGCAGATCACATACTTCCAGCATATAACTGCACAGGATATACATTACCATTCCAAAGCATAGGGAATGGAGCACAGTGAGGAAATACTGGACCAAAGCAAGACCGAAAACCAGCTGGGCAAACTCCAAACTCTACATCTCCAGGTCTGATGTCGAAACGCTCTTCAGATCTCCACTCCTTTCAGCTTTGTTGACTGCAACATGCTTCTCTCTCTTGGGCTGCCTCCACTCCCTGTTAGCAGCTCTCCTCAGCAGGTGTCCCACGGCTCTAGCATCTCTAACACCTTGGGTTCTCCAAGGCAATCCAGGCTTCACTTTCACAGCTTCACTCAATGGCCTCTCTATTAGGCCTTCATTCAGGGATACTCCTGACACAAGCCTGGCTGGCCTCAGCAGTTTTTCTTGGGCATGGAGGCAAATTCTAAAACCTATTTCTTCTGTCCTTAACTCTAAAACAAGAACCACATGGCTGAAGCTGCCAAGTTCTGCTGCTTACTGGAGCTGGATCATGGAACATGGCCCTTCCATTCAATTACATCTTCATCAGCTTTCTGTTCTTCACTGCCTAAGCTTGGCTGTCCTTGAACTTGCTCTGTAGACCAGGCTGACCTCAAACTCAGAGATCCATCAGCCTCTGCTTGTGGAATGCTGGGATTAAAGGTGTGCATCACCACTCCCAGCTCTAAGCTTTTCTTTAGTTCTTTTTCACAAATTGGAAACTTAGCTGGATGGGATGGTCACCACTCCCTTTATTCCATTTCTTAATCCATTTATCTCGTTGAGCACAGAATTTAGCTCTATTCTGTTTCCTGGTGCCCCTTTTCTCAATCTGTACATTTTGTATTTTTCCTTGCTCAGCTTGTACCTTTTCATTATAAATCTTCATTAGAGTTACTACTAATAACCACACGACAGAGTCTGTACTAGGCTGTTTTGAGATTTCTTCTGCCAACAGAAGTAATCCAAAATCTCTCACTTTAGCCTCAGGCGGACTCTTCAGACAAGGGCAAAAAGCAGCCACATTCTTTACCACAATATCACAAGAATGATATCTAGGCCATATATTAATATTATTCTCCTTTGTAACCTCTTGAGCCAGCACCCTGCAGTTCAAATAACTCAACTTCATTTTCCATGTTCCTATTAGAATGGCCCATTAAGCAGTGCTTAAAGCATTCCACACTGCTTTCCTAACCCAAAGAACTAAAGTCCATATTACTTGTCCATAACAAAAACTTGGTCAGGCCTATCACAGCAATAATACCCCACTCCTGGTACCAACTTCTGTCTTAGTTAGGGTTTCTGTTGCTGTGAAGAGACCATGACCATGACAACTCTTGTAAAGGAAAACATAATTGGGATGTCTTGCTTACAGTTCAGAGGTTCAGTCCATTATCATCGTGGCAGGGAGCATGGTGGTATGCAAGCTGAGTGGAGAAGTAGCTGAGAGTCTTACATCTTCCAGCTAACAGGAAGTCAACTGAGACACTGGGTGGTATCTTCATGTGTGCTCACTAAGTCTCTTACTAGGTCAGTGGCTAGACTGGACATAGGTTTCCTAATTGCTTTGAACTCCTAGTCTAGTCTTTGTCACAGGCCATCACTTATAAATGTTTTAATAATTCATATTGTGGTTGCCTAAATGAAACTTGTTTTTCTAAACTAGTGAACCGGTTAGATGAAAGAATTAAATCAGTTGTATAAATAATACTTTAGAAAATATGTGCTCTTAAGAATTTGGTTTATGGACAGTAGTATGCAAAGTGAAAAATGACCCTTTTATTGAATGAAGTCATCAGAGCTGAGTTAGCAACAAGTTGCAATACATTTTACTGATAAAATGACTTTATAAGTAAATAATTCAACACTGCTAACTCATTGAGGTGATATAATAATCACATTTCTCATATATGTGAAATAAGTCAAAAGTCATATCTTCCTTGAAATATGCATTCCATTCATTTGTGTTAAGTGTGCTTTTTATAACTGACTTTCTGTTGTGTATAAGTCTTATTATTTTGTGTTGTTTATAAACTTGTTCAATAAAAGCAAAGAAATATCAATACTTGAAGTTTTAGAGAAACAGACAACACAATTTTTTTAATCTGAAAATCAGCTAAAATGAATCTTTCTAGGCTCAAATT